>NC_090798.1:8939166-9240833 GCF_040054535.1 Antennarius striatus | reverse complement strand
AATGAGATTCCACACACCTATAAGATAAAGATAAAGATAAAAGACCTTTATTGTCCCACAGTGGGGAAATTTGTGCGATCGTGGCAGCAGGGGGGGGGGGGGTCAAACATAAATAGTTAAATAATATACATACATATTAACATCTGCAACATATGAAATTTACATATTCACATATTGGAAACATATTAACATATATCATATTATCCGAATGTACATTATATTTACACACCAAAAAAAGAATATACACTACAGGCTGGTTTTTACACTGCTCATCCGGAATTAGAACGTTGTGTTCTTTGAGTTTGGTGAGTTCTTGTAGTTCCCTGAGTTCTTTGAGTGGTCTGCTGGGAGGACTGCTGGTTGTACAGTCTGACAGCCGTGGGCAGGAAGGACCTGCGATAGCGTTCCCTCACGCATCTCGGGTGAAGCAACCTATCGCTGAAGGAGCTCTCCAGTGATGTCAGTGTGCCCTGTAGAGGGTGGGAGTGGTTCTTCATCATTGATGACAGCTTGTTTGTCATCCTCCTCTCCACCACCACCCCCACTGAGTCCAGGGAGCATCCAAGGACAGAACCCGCCTTCTTAATCAGCCTGTCCAGTCTCTTCCTGTCGGCCGCAGTGATGCTGCTGCCCCAGCAGACCACCCCATGAAAAATAGCTGAGGCTACAACCGTGTCATAAAAGGTCTTTAGGAGTGACCCCCGCACTCCAAAAGACCTCAGCCTCCTGAGCAGATAGAGTCTGCTCTGACCCTTTTTATAAAGTGAGTGACTGTTGGTGCTCCAGTCCAGTTTGTTGTTGAGGTGAACACCCAGGTACTTGTACGAGGACACCACCTCAATGTCCGTACCCTGGATCTTCACCGGTGTAACCGGGCAGCGTGATCGCCTGCGGAAATCCACCACCAGCTCCTTGGTTTTACCCGCGTTGATCTGGAGGCGGTTCCGCTGGCACCAGTCCACAAAGTCCTGGGTCAGTTCTCTGTACTCTCTATCGTCCCCATCGGTGATGAGGCCGACGATTGCAGAGTCGTCAGAGAACTTCTGCAGGTGACATGTGGGGGAGTTGTAGGAAAAGTCTGCAGTATACAGGGTGAACAGGAACGGAGCCAGAACCGTTCCCTGAGGTGCCCCTGTGCTGCAGACAACTGTGTTCGACACACAGTCCCGGGTCCTCACGAACTGCAGACGATTGGTCAAATAGTCCAATATCCAGTCCGTAAGGTGGTGGTCCAGCCCAGTGATCTCCAGTTTGTCCCTCAACAGTGCTGGTTGTATCGTATTGAAAGCACTGGAGAAATCAAAAAACAAGATTCTCACAGTGCTCCCAGGCCTCTCCAAGTGGGACAGTGCTCGGTCTAGGAGGAAAATGACGGCGTCATCCACCCCGATGGCAGGTTGGTAAGCGAACTGGAGTGGGTCCAGTGATGGGCTCACCAGGGGGCGGAGATGACAGAGGACCAAACGCTCCAGGGTCTTCATCAGGTGAGACGTTAGTGCCACCGGCCTGTAACTGTTTAGGTCCTTGGGATGCGGGATCTTGGGCACGGGAACCAAGCAGGACGTTTTCCACAGCTGTGGAACCCTTCCCAGCTTCAGGCTCATGTTGAACATGTGTCCAACAATCCCACACAGCTGGTCTGCGCAGGATTTCAGGAGCCTGGAGCTGATGCCGTCTGGACCCGCAGCCTTCCTCGTCTTGATCCTCCGGAGCTGGTTTCTCACCTGGGACTCAGTGAGGGACAGGGTGGAGCAGGGGGACTGTGTGCTGGGGGGTGTGGGTGAGGGGGGTGGGTTGAAGAGGTGAACTGTAGGGGGTGGTTGTAATATGACCTGAGCAGTCGGGGGTGGCCGTGAGCTGATCGTTGTAGAGGGGGAGGGGGAGGAGCTGTGGTGGTGTTGGAGAGGGGCAGGGGTAGGGTGGGAGGAGGAGGAGGGGGCTACAGCGTGGAGGGCTGGGCTGGGGGGGGGCGTGGATGCCTGATCAAATCTATTGAAAAATTTGTTTAGGTCATCTGCCCACTTCTGGTCCCCAGTGACCTGGCGGTCGGGTCCTTTATGGCCTGAGATGGTCTTCAGGCCCCTCCACACCTCGCTGACGTTATTCTGCTGCAGCTGGTCCTCCATCTTCCTCCTGTACATATTCTTCCCCTCTCTGATTTTCCTCCTCAGCTCCCTCTGGACAGCCCTCAGCTCGTCCTTGTTTCCAGACTTAAAGGCCCTTTTCTTCTCCTTAAGAAGGGCCTTAATGTCCGGGGTGATCCAGGGTTTGTTGTTGGGATAACACCGTACGGTCCTGGTGGGTACGGTGTTATCCACACAGAAGTTAATGTAATCTGTGACGGTGTTTGTGAGACCGTCAATGTCCTCCCCATGAGAGTCACAGAATAAATCCCACTCTGTTCTGTGGAAACAGTCCTTCAAAGCATCTTCTGCCTCGTCGGACCATCTCCTCACAGTGCGGGACACAGCTGGTTGCCTTTCCACAAGAGGCTTGTAGACGGGCAGGAGATGAACCAGGTTGTGGTCTGCTCTTCCCAGGGGGGGGAGGGGTGATGATATGTATGCCTCCTTGGTGTTGGCATAGCACAGGTCCAGTATTTTACTGTCTCTGGTGAAACAAGTAACATACTGGGTGAAGGTGGGCAGAGTGGAGGACGGGGGGGCGTGATTAAAGTCCCCTGAGATGAGGATGAGGGCCTGTGGGTGCTGTGTCTGCAGCCTGCTCGTTAGGGAGAGGAGGACGTCGCAGGCTGCGTCCGCGTCGGCAGAGGGGGGGACATACGCAGCTATCACAATGGCGTGTGAGAACTCCCGCGGCAGATAGTACGGCCGCACGCCGATCGCCAACAGTTCAATGTCCCGGCAGCAGTGCCGCTCCTTCACAGTGATGTGTCCAGGGTTACACCACTGATCATTCACGAACACTGCCAGCCCTCCTCCTTTCCTCTTCCCGCTCTCCCTCGTCCTGTCCGCCCGCACCAGATTGAACCCTATGATGCCAATCACAGGACACACCTGAGTTATTCATGTCCCTCTGGTCAATTGTTTTTCAATTTTTTACAGAGGCACCATCATTTTTGTCCAGGCATGTTTCAGTAGGTTTTTTTTAAAAATTATTTTGAACAACAATTAAAAAGTGATGACTGATTTTGATTGTTTAATTTTCAATACATTTTTATTTATTGTTACTTTTGTAAGTTTCAAGTGTTTTCAATAACCATTGTGGATTTTTCTATCATTAACAGAGGGGCACCAACAATTTTGTCCACGTGTGTAGTCCCACAGTGGGGAAATTCACATGATTGCGACAGCAGAGGGGAGCGAATAGGAACTGTGTTTTCCGCAAGTTCTCCTATAAATTACTAAATGTCTCTTGGTATTTGTCTTAGAAGTGGCAACATCTCTCTCTTTCTCCTCTGTCTCTTGCTAGTACAGTGCACCCTCGTTCTTTTCGGTTAATAAGTTCCAGGAACCACACGTGATCAAGGAATCCGCAATCGAGATCATGATCTATTTATCTTATTACTTACTGTAATTTAAACGTCTATAAGCCCTCCCCATACTGATATTAAACCACCTTCTGTATTACCTTTTCCCACACTATTACCAACTGTTCAAAGTACCTGTACTTTTTTGTCTCACAAAAGTCAGAGAGTTACGGAGCGCACTTCCGGATGCCGTCAGCCAATAGAATGCGCGTATGATATCACGAGACTGCCTCATCTGCGATGAGTTGGAGTCGTGAGTGTTCATGTGCAAGGGCGCACTGTATTGCTGTTTTTAATTCAGAAAGAGTTTGACATGCATCATCTGTTTCTTTGTCCTCTTCATTTTTTAACACTCCCTCTTTTATATGCCACAGAGCTTGTTGATTAGCTAGACTAGCAGTGACATTTGTGGTTGATGGCTTATTTTATGTTTGCTTTAATATTTTCAAACCTGGACATAAGGTCCACTGGTGTGCTGTTCCTCCCTACTTTGAATTGGCCTGCTCTCGAATGGAATGTCACCCTTGTTTTCAAAATAAATCTTGTCCTTATCTTTAGGAAAACTGTTGTCCTTGGTCATGGGTTCTGGCTGCCGTGGGAGGGCCCCTCCTTCGCTAGACACAACGTCATGCACAGGACGTGAGGGCGTGGTTTGCTCTTTACTACACAGTCTGAAGGAAATACCGTCTTCGACCACACCCCTTGTGAATTTCAAATCATCTCCAATTTATTTACAATTTCACTCTTTTCTCAAAAGCTGTTTTAAGACTTGAATGAATGAAGGACAATTTGATAATCCTGCATGCGCGAGCAGGCTGCAGTTTCCTCTGCTCAGAGCGAGTTTGTTTGCATAATTTTGCGTTTTTTTCTATGTTTCTGCGTGTATTTTTCTAACGTTAAATTATATAATGTATAGTGATATGCTAGTGTACTCCAGGGAGGAGTTGATGTCCATGAGGGTCAAAGGAGACCCAGCAACACGCTATCTCATCCCCGCTGAGCTCCGACGGAGATATCGCGGATGCCGAGCGGGTCGAGTTGAAAGGACTAGACTAACGGCTAGAGCCGCTAACCGGAGGAGAGTCAAGCCCTCCGTCCCCTCCGTCATCACGGGGAACGTGAACTCTCTACCGAACAAGTTGGACGAACTGACGGCGCTGTGCAGGACTGATCATCGCTACCGGGAGACCAGCTTGTTGGTGTTCTCAGAGACGTGGCTAACTGGCGACGTGCCGGACACTAACGTCCGACTAACCGGCTTCTCCTCCGTCCGAGCGGACCGGGACACGAACACCGCCGGTAAGAAGAAAGGAGGTGGATTAATCATCTATACCAACGATAGATGGTGCCATCCGGGACATGTGACGGTGAAATCAACACTGTGTAACCGCGATCTGGAGCTAACAGCTTTTAGCATCAGACCCTACTACCTGGCGAGTGAATTTTCACACGTCATTGTCCTCACCGTCTACATCCCTCCACGTGCGGACCCTGAGACGGCATGAGAGACCATCTGTGGGACCACCTCTGCTCTTCGGACCCGGCACCCGGAGGCGCTCGTCATCATCACCGGTGACTTTAATCACGTCACCCTGGACTCATCTCTCCCCACAATGGTCCAGTGTGTAGACTGTCCCACACGGAAGAACAGAACCATCGATCTGTTCTACACTAATGCTAAGGAGGCATACACCGCCACCCCCCTCCCTCCACTAGGTAAATCAGACCACAACCTAGTGTACCTACAGCCCACCTACATCCCGCTGGTGAAACGGCTGCCAGCAACAACACGACAGGTCAGGAGGTGGTCCCCGGAAGCAGAGGAGATGCTGAGGGACTGCTTCCAGACCACCGACTGGGATGTTATTGTGGGCTCACATGGGGAAGACATTGAGGGGGCAGCTCAGTGTTTTACAGACTACATGAACTTCTGTGTGGACACCGTGGCCCCTGTCAGGACAATCAGGTGTTACCCCAACAACAAACCATGGGTAACCAAGGAAGTCAAGGCTGTCCTGAACAGAAAGAAGCGGGCGTTCAGGAGCAAGAATGAGGAGGAGATGAGGAAGGCCCAGAAGGAAGTGAGACTCTGCCTGAGGGAGGCCAAGGAGGCGTACAGGAGGAAGCTGGAGAAGCAGCTGGGGCGCAACCAAGTGCGGGAGGTCTGGAATGGGATGAGAACCATCACCGGACACGGGAAATGGCGCAGCACTGTGGAGGGGAATATTGAACGAGCGAATGAACTTAACAGCTTTTTCAATCGGTTCAGCTCCCCCACCACTCCCGGCTCCTCGTCCCAGGCCTCTCCTGGCCTACAGACCTCTCCTGGCCTACAGGCCTCTCCTGGCCTACAGGCCTCTCCTGGCCCTACAGACCGCTCCACTGATGCTCCCTCCTCCTGTGCTTCCTCTTCTTCCACCCCTGCCACTTCTCCCGAGCCCACTCCAAGAACTGCGAAGCTCAACGGCCCCACGTCAACCACTGGACTTCAACCTCGCCACAACCTCCTGCTCCCACCACGACCGAGACCATCATCACTGCAGACCTGGTGACGACAACGCTGAGGAGGCTTCGTCCCTACAAGGCGGCTGGACCAGATAAGGTCTCCCCAAGACTCCTCCGTGCCTGTGCTTCGGAACTAGGAGACCCCCTGCAACAATTGTTCAACCTCAGTCTGCGGCTGGGGAGGGTCCCGTCACTGTGGAAGACCTCCTGCATTGTCCCTGTACCCAAGAAAGGACGCCCTACTGAGCTCAACGACCACCGACCGGTCGCTCTTACCTCCCACGTAATGAAGACCCTAGAGCGACTGGTCCTGGAGCTCATGCGTCCACAGGTGCAGGGTGCTATGGACCCTCTCCAGTTTGCCTATCAGGCCAAGGTTGGGGTTGACGATGCTGTCATGTACCTCCTCCAACGCACACTCTCCTACCTGGACACCGGGGGCTGTGCCGTCAGAGTGCTCTTCTTTGACTTTTCGAGTGCCTTCAACACCATCCAGCCCCAGCTCCTGCAGGATAAACTGACCTCCATGGCTGTGGACCCCTACCTCGTGAGCTGGATTACGGACTACCTAACGGACAGACCCCAGTACGTCCGTATGGGGGACTGTTTGTCTTCTATGGTGACCAGCAGCACAGGGGCGCCACAGGGGACCGTTCTATCCCCCATTCTCTTCACCCTCTACACATCAGACTTCAAGCACAACTCGGATACATGCCACATACAGAAGTACTCCGATGACACCGCGATAGTGGCATGTATCCGGGAGGGTGATGAGGGGGGGTACAGGGCATTGGTGGCTGACTTCGTGGAGTGGTGCCAACAGAACCAGCTCCAGCTCAACGTCTCCAAGACCAAGGAGATGGTTCTGGATTTCCGGCGGGCACCTCCCTCTCCACAGCCGGTGATCATCAAAGGCAGTGAGGTGGAGGTGGTAGAAAACTATAAGTACCTGGGACCGCAGCTAGACAGCAGACTGGACTGGTCACTCAACTCCAACTGTGTGTACAAGAAGGGGCAGAGCAGGATGTACTTCCTGAGGAGGCTGGCCTCCTTCAACATCTGTCCTAAGCTCCTTTTCATGTTCTATCAGTCCGTAGTCTCCAGTGTGCTGTCATACGCCATTGTGTGTTGGGGTGGGGGGGCCAGGAAAAGAGATATGGACCGTCTGAACAGACTCATCCGCAGAGCGGGCTCAGTGGTCGGGCTGAGCCTGGACTCTGTGGATATGCTTCTGGAGAGCAGGACCATGTCTAAAATTAAGGCCATCATGAACAACACCAGGCACCCCCTACACACCACCTTCTCCCAGCAGAGAAGCACCTTCAGCGGCAGACTGCTGTCACACAGCGCCTCCACAGAGAGGCTGAGGTCCTCCTTCGTGCCCCGTGCCATCAGGGGGTACAATGACTCTCTCAGGAGGAGCGGGGGGGAGGTGGCGAGGTCAGCACGGGGTTGAAAATGGATTTAATTTAATTTAATTTAAATTTAATTTTATACTGTTGTGTATATAATTTATTTATTTTTTATACTGTTTTATATTTTAATTCAATTTTATACTGTTTAGATTTTATTTTATACTGTTTATATTTTAATACTGTAATATTTTTAAATTTTATACTGTTTATATTTTAGTTATAGTTTAGTATATAAGTCCTGTTAGTGCTGCATGTGTCTGTCTGTTAGTGTAATGTATGTCTTGTGGTATGTCCTGTGATGTCAGTGTTTCCTTTTCTCCTGGTGTTTATCCAGTATTATTTGTTATGTAATGCCTGAGCAGTGGATATATGCAATTTCCTGCGGGATTAATAAAGTATCTATCTATCTATCTATCTCTATCTATCTATCTAAAGGAAAATTATTTCCCTCCAGTTATTTCGATGGCTAAGTACATGTAGAGTGATACGTTACACAAGAATGCACAAGAATACAGCTATCACAATTAGACAACACAGCATTCACACTAAATAAACACATACTTAGGGATATATTGGTGGGATAAGGACAAGAGATATATGAACACAACTGTAAAGACAAACACAACAAAGCCTGACAGCATAAATAGAGTGCAGAGTTTGCACAACAGCTCATAGATCCCGTTGGATCTCAACCTGGACTCTCACACAGTGGGCAGGCACATTGTACAAGACACATCATTGTCAACCACGTAACACCAAAGTACCACCCAGCAGATCTTCAATCCATCACCTCCCCCACACTTCGCCATAGCTCGATGACCTTCCTTTCCTTGACTTGTTTTAAATACATCTTTCGTTCTTTTATTTTTATTACATTTATTATTTGTGAGCTTGGTGTTCTGGGATCAGAAAAAGGTCTCGTCAGACCGTTGAACAAATTTGCAGACCATTTGTTCAATCTTTCAATATCTTTATTCACTTGTTTGGTTGGAATTAAGTTGAGCTTAATTTTGGGAAGCTTGCATAACATTCTACCCCAGGTACTTGAGTTTGACTCGGTGGCTGTCATTTTGTAAATCACTGTCTCCCCAGCTGTTGCCATTCTGAGCAGTCAGTGGTTCTACTGGTTTAACCCCATCTAAACTAGTTTTATCTGATGTCTTTGCACTCAGACCCTGCCTAATTCCTATTCTCACTTTTTTCTTTTAAAACATAAGACCAAACGTCTAGTTCCGTATGTGCTACAAACATAGATTCACATGTAAGGTTGGACTTTAAACCTGGATTTGGTGCGTTTATCTTACGTGGCCTTATTTTATTGTCTTAGAGCCTTCTTGGGTCTTCTAACCCTTTTTTGCCTTTTTAGACTCTCCACAATTTTAATGCAACACATACACTTTGGAAGGGGCCCTGCGATGTCTGGAGGAATCTGGACAGCAGTGGGCTGCCCTCCAGACTTTTAATGCACCTCATTCCACACAGCGTACCACTTCAACACAGGGTAGGGAGAATGCTTCCTCGTCAGGGATCGGGGAAAGATATTAACAGGGAAGGTAGTGGTGACTCCACATGTGATGGCACTTCTGGTGGGGCTTGGCCCTTTGGGGCAGGATGCCTGTGGCTGGGGGCTTGTGTTGAGGGCTGGCTGCCCAGTCTGGGCCCGCGGTTTGGCAAGGGCGGGGTTATTGGGGTCCTGAGCTTGGTTGTGGGTGTGTGGTGGTTGTTGATGGTCATCGGCGACTGCCGGTTGGTGCTCGCTGGTTGTCGGTCGTGGCCGTTGGCTTGCCCCATGGTGTCGGTGATCGTGGTGCGGCACTGCAGTGCTGCTGTGGGATTGGTGCAATGTGTGGGCTGTGTGGCCTGGCCCGGGGGTTGGACTACGGGGGGCTGGCTCGGGTGTACGGGGGAGATCAAGTGGTGCAGAGTCGTCGCTGCATTTGGAGGGAGATTGGTTTCTGGATGGCTTGGATTCCCTCCCGTGGTCCTTGACACCTGATTAGATTTGGGTGATGCGCTGCTCATCTACTGGCCTGTCCGTATTGGCGGGGCCTGTCAGCCGTGTGGCGTGTGTTGGTCCATCGCCATTGATCATGGTTGGTGGTTGGTTGACGGCACTCTTATTTTACTGTGGGCTGGCGTTGGCATCGTTATCTCATTGAGCTTGGGGTATGGGCGGGGCTCGGCTGAGGGCTCCTATCGGCTAGTTGGCTACGGTGGGCCTACTTGCCCCGTGCCCCCTGGGCCTCTCCTGGGCTGGTCAGCCGTGTGGCGTGTGTCGGTCCATCGCCATTGATCGAGGTTGGTGGTTGGTTGACGGCACTCTTATTTTACTGTGGGCTGGCGTTGGCATCGTTATCTCATTGAGCTTGGGGTATGGGCGGGGCTCGGCTGAGGGCTCCTATCGGCTAGTTGGCTACGGTGGGCCTACTTGCCTCGTGCCCCCTGGGCCTCTCCTGGGCGCCCTAGTGGTGGCGGCTGCTGCCTCCTTTGGTCTCTGGGTCTACGTGGTTGTCGGCTTTTCCAGTGGCTTTTCAGGTGATGGCTTCTGGATGCTCCTGGCTACCGGGCTTGGGTATATTCAGCTGGCGTGGCCCTGCTGCATTCTGGTAGCCTCTCTGGGCGTTGGTTTCATCACACATGCATGTTGGTTCAGGGCCTACCAGCTTCTGTCTAGGCCAATTATTGAGAACCGTTGGGTCCCATCAGTATGTGATGACCATCTCTTCAGACATCACACCTATCTCAGGACCCCTATCTTCCTTCTGCACTGTTTTCCTCTGGTGGCCTACTCTATACTGTCAGGACCTCCGCTAGTCTGGTGTTCTGTAACATTGATATTAAGGTATCAGTTGTGAGAAATGATAAAACAGCTCAAATCTAACAGCACTGCCTGTCTATCCACTACCCTGTTTGTGTTTTCTCTCTCTGTCTGGTCTCCTTACTAACACACAAAGGTGCAGCACTTCCCTCTCTGGTTCGCAATAGGAAATTCGGTAACACTTTATTTTAAGGTACACCTATTCACCATTAACTCATTGACTGCCAGACACTTTCAGCGCGGACAGCTCCCCAGTGCCAGAGATTTTGAGCATTTTCACTGAATTTTGAAGGCCCACCAAATATTCATTTTTTAGGCTACATAAACATTCCACATATCACCCGAAACTTTAGACTGTCTTCTTTCATCAGAAAAAAAATTTTGTTTCTAGCATCTATGTGTGTTTAGTTATTGCCCGTAGAACACAGGGTGGTTTCAGCAAAAACAGCTGATTTTGACCAGAAAACGGAGATAATAACGTTTTACTGCAGAGAAGCAAATTCAAGCAAAACTGCAACATCAAACTTCTGAAAATACTTTTACTTATTGAAACAATGCAAACAACATTAGAAAAAACATTTTTGATGAACAAATGATTTTATAACAATTTTGAAAATTAGACAAAACATAACAAAGTACATTCATTTCACTCTCAACTGTCAGAACCATTTACAGGTGAGTGTGTGTGGGTGTGTGGGTGTAATCAATCATATTTCTTTTGAGTGTGATAAACAGTGAAGCATTCTCCTGCATGCAGGGGAATACGACAGGCCTTGCACCACATCCTGGTCTCACTCCTCCCACCCCTTCTAACACACACCCGACATTTCCTTGAGGGATGTGCCTTCTTTGTGGTGGCCCTCAAACGTTCCAGCTTGTGCCTGGACATCAGGCCATCGAGTCTGCCTTCTGGGTCTCGGTTTCTGAGTGACCTGGTTTGCAGCACGTCTTCGACCTCCATCTCCTCGCCCCCCTCATGTGACACGTACCCCTTTTCAGTCCAGGACCTTGCAATATCCTTCATGAAATCAAGGTGCGATTTCTTGATCCCTGGGTTCCTGGACCTGAACAACACATAGGCATTGTACACACAAATCTGGAACAAATAGGCGACAAACTTTTTTGTCCAGTTTTGAGTTTTCCTGATGAAGGGGTAGTATGCAATGTTCTGGTCTAGTTTGTCCACCCCATTCATGCAGGAATTGTACTGTACCACACACTCCGGTTTGAGCTGTGCCACTTTTTCCCGCTGACCCTTCTGCCACACCTCCACCCTCTGCATCCTGTCGTTGTGGCAGGTTGTTATCATTCTCACCAGGCGCTTGTCCTGCCAGGCCAAGACCAGTACCCGGCCGTTGTGTCGCACCACCTTCCCCTCCTCACCCAAGTCTGTCTTTGACGGCTCCCTGATGATCTGTGGTTCGCCACGGTTTTTCCTGAGGGTTCCACAAACATTAGTCTTTTTTTTACACAACTGCTCACACAGTTTTACGGAATTATAAAAATTGTCCATGAATATTGTGTACCCCTGCTCGGTCAGGCGGTCAAGGAGGGAGAACACAATGTCTGGGAGTGTGCTCGACTGGCCAACATAAGGCAACATATTGTAACAATAGCCAGTCCGCGAGTCACACAAAATATAAGATTTTATGCCATATTTGACTGGCTTCTGAGGGTTGTAAACCCTGAAGTTCAGGCGTCCACGCCACTGCAACATCCCCTCATCAATGCAAATGTTTTCATGAGGCTGATACAGCTCTTTGAATTTGGAAATAATTGAATCAAGGACAGGACGCACTTTATAAAGTTTATCTCCAGCATCCTGTGAGGCATTGTCATTGAAGTGGAGAAACTTCCCAATTAGCTGGAACCTGTTGCGTGGCATGGTGTTGTTGAAGTACGGAATGGCTTCCATTGGATCCTCACTCCAGTACATGCTGACGCTGGGCTTCTTTATGTAGCCGGTGAGGAACGTAAGACCCAAGTACTTTTTGAGCTCTGGAACGTTCACCGGTTTCCACACCCTCTCTCTGGAGTGTGGCAGAGCTTCAGGATGTGCCTGTATAAACTGCCGTGCATACAGGTTGGTCTGAGACACAATGTGACCCAGCAGCTCGTCAGTAAGAAACAGCTGCATGAAGTCAACCGGCTGGTCTGAATCCAGGTCTGCAGCTGCATTCTGGGGACCAGGGGTTGCCACGAATGGGAACTTAGTGGGTTTCCAGCCATCATGACTCCAAACACCTGCATCCACCTCCAGTGATTGGCGTCTCCTCGCACCTCTCCCTCTAGCAGGTGCACGTCCCCTACTCGTGTTAGGGACTGTAAAATATAGAAATATACAATTTTACACTATATATATATATGCATGCTTGAAATAAGTAGGATATCATTTTACACAACATATATATATATTATATACACACATGCCTGAAATATGTACCATTCTACAAAACATACACACACACACACACACACATATTATACATATATACACACGCATGCCTGAAATATGTACCATTCTACAAAACATACACACACACACATATTATACATATATACACACACATGCCTGAAATAAGTACCATTCTACACAAAAGAGTAATACATTCATGGATGGGGAACAACTTATGGGAGACGGAGGGCCGACGCGTGTTTTTTACATCATGCAACAAAGTAGCAAAATAGTTACCTTTGCTCCTCAGATCCTCCGTGGGCTCCCCCAGGTCTGGGGAGGACTCCCTGCTGCTTTCCGACGGAATCCAGTCGGATGACGAGTCCGGGTCCGGTTCAGAGTCAGAACCGTCGCCGGACAGACGCAGCGGAGAACTCTCCGCAGCGGCGCTCCCACGTGGGACGCCGCCGAACTGCGGGGGGGCCCCGCTACAACCCGCCACGCTTTCCTCGCCTCCGATCCGGTCTTCAACCTCCTTGGGTGCATCTCCTGCACCCCGATCCTTACCGCTGTCGCTCATTTCCACAGCAGCTACACCGCCAGACAAGCTCTGTGCCAGTGTGAGCTGCTTGAACCTGCCTCCTCCACATGCTTTCGCCTTGCGCTTCGCCATTTTGCTCTCCACTACTGCCCCAACACCGACGCTTCTTCGTCGTTTTATCTGGTGATCTAGGGTGTGAAACACTGCCCCCGACCGGAATACATGGAATACAAGGCTGAAAATCACACAGAATGTGCGAAACGCTTTGATCTAACGTTCCCTATAAAAAACGCCTAAGACGAAATATGACGTCTTTGGCACTCAACGTTTGGATTCTATAAGACGAAATATGACGTCTTTGGCACTCTGTGAGTTAATAAGTTGCTTATTAACATGCAAATTAGTTACATATTGGCTCTTAATTAGTCATTATTAAGTACTTATTAATGCCTTGTTCTGCATGGCCTTATTAAACAACCAGTAAGCGGTTTAATAAATGAGGTATTTGTACTTGTGCTGTCTTTGTTATTCTACCACTGAATGAGAGGGAACCTACTGTATAGATAGATCCATTTTTCAAAGATGTAACCCATCACTTCTTTATTGCAGCAGTAGTTATGTGCTATAACATATTAACTAATTGTGAAAAGGAGGCAACTTTAGATTAGGGAACATGTGTTGGTTAATACGTGTTCAACTATTAGTGAATTAGTAATGATCAAGATGTCACTTTAGTATGGGGAACATATTCTAAGTAACAAAGACTTAATTTAGAGTTATTTGGGCACTTAATATTTGTAATTTTGTGTTTTGTTATGTTCATTAAGTGGTATTAAGGGAGAATAACTATTCCTGGGGTACTACAACCTTATTAAGTCCATACTAAGCAAAGCATATTGAGATCGTAATTCATATACAACAACTTCCTTACTTAATACTAATAAGCAAGAATTCTGAGGTTATTGAGGGAACACTCTTAGTTAATGGCTTAATGGTTGTTTAATAAGGCCATGCAGAACAAGGCATTAATAAGTACTTAAAAATGACTAATTAAGAGCCAATATGTAACTAATTTGCATGTTAATAAGCAACTAATTAATGGTGAATAGGTGTATCTTAAAATAAAGTGTTACCTCGCTGGTCTCACCACAGTTTTGTACACCATTCCTTTCATTTTAGCTGAAACTCTTCTATCACACTTCACACCTGACACTTTCCTCCACCCGTTCCATCCTGCTTGTACACACTTATTCACCTCTTTTCCAAACTCTCTATTGGTTTGGACTGTTGACCCTAAGTACTTAAAATTCTCCACCTTCTTGATTTCTACTCCCTGTAACCTCACTCTTCCACTTGGGTCGCTCTCATTCACACACATGTACTCTGCCTTACTGAGGCTAATTTTCATTCATCTCCTTTCCAGGACAAATCTCCACCTCTCCAGCTTCTCCTCCACCTGTTCCCTACGCTCACTACAGATCGCAATGTAATCTGCAAAGATCATAGATAGATAGATAGATTATTAATCCCAGAGGAAATTGTACAGTCCATAGAGATTCCTGTCTAACCTCGTCTGTCAGCCTCTCCATCACCATAGCGAACAGGAAGGGGCTTAGAGCTGATCCCTGATGCAGTCTCACCTCGACCTTGAACTCATCTGTCACAACTACAGCACACCTCACTGCTGTCTTACAGTCCTCATACATGTCCTGCACCGCTCTAACATACTTCTCTGTTACTCCATACTTCCTCATACAATACCGCAGTTCCTCTCTGGTCACCCTGTCATAAGCTTTCTCCAGATCTACAAAAACACAATACAGCTCCCTCTGGCCTTCTCTGTACTTCTCAATCAACATCCTCTAAGCAAATACTGCATCTGTAGTACTCTTTTTTTAGCATGAAACCATACTGCCGCTCACAGATGCTCACTTCTGCCCTTAGTCTAGCTTCAACTACACTTTCCCATAACTTTATTGTATGGCTCATCAGCTTTATTCCTCTGTAGTTGCCACAACTCTGCACATCTCCCTTGTTCTTAAAAATGGGCACCAGCACACTTCTCCATTCCTCAGGCATCTTCTCAATATCTAAGATCCTGTTGAACAACCCAGTCAGAAATTCTACTGCCACCTCTCCTAGACGCTTCCAAACATCTGCAGGTATATCATCAGGACCGACTACCTTTCCACTCTTCATGCTCTTCAATGCCCTCCTCACTTCATCCTGACTAATCTTTGCTACTTCCTGGTCCACAACAGCCACCTCTTCTAGTCTGTTCTATTTCATTTTCCACATTCATCAACTCTTCAAAGTACTCTTTCCATCTTCCCATCACACCACTGGCACCTGTAAATAGACTTCCATCCCTATCCTTAATCACCCTAACCTGCTGCAGTGTTAGCAGTGGGGTGGCAGTGGCTCAGTGGTAAAGCGGGCAGTAGAGCGGGTTGTCCTATGATTTCAAGATCGGCGGTTCGATTTCCGCTCCCACCCAAAAAATACCCGGAGGTGAGCTGACAGTGGGAGGTTTCAGCTCACCTCTGGAGCACTGCCGAAGCCCCCTTGAGCAAAGTGCCGTCCCCTTTACAAATTGCTCATTTAAGGCTTACCAAGATGGAGCTGCCTGCCACTCTACCTTCCTTGTATGCCTTGTATGCCTTGTGTATGTGTGTGTGTGCTACAGGAGCCTGTACAAACTAATATACTGTATATATAAATGCATGTGTTTGAATCATTAGCTAGAGTGTGCATTCTTAATTTCCCTTCGGGGATCAAAACAGTATATTAAATTAAATTAAAAAATTTAATTAATCACATTAGCTGTAGTTGTCCAGTCATCTGGAAGCACCTCCTGACCACCCAGAGCCTGTCTTAACTCCTTCCTAAAAGTCATGCAACACTCTTCCTTTTTCAGCTTCCACCATTTCGTCCTCTGCTCTGCCTTTGCCCTCTTCATCTTCCTCACCACCAGAGTAATCCTACACACCACCATCCTATGCTGTTTTGCTACACTCTCGCCTACCACTACTTTAGATATATAGATAGATAGATATACTTTATCCCAAACTGATCTACACTACAGCCATTTCCATCCTTTTTGCAAAGTCAACTACCATCTGTCCTTCTGCATTCCTCTCCTGGATACCAAATCTGCCCATCACCTCCTCATCACCTCTGTTTCCTGCACCAACATGTCCATTGAAGTCTGCACCAACGACAACTCTCTCACTTCTAGGTATGCTCTGCATCATGCCTTCAATTTCTAGCTTCAGACTCATCACTCTATCTTGACACTCTTTTTACCTCCAGGACATTCCTAACAAACTCCTCCTTTAAGATAACTCGTACTCCATTTCTCTCCCTATCTGCACCATGATAGAACAACTTGAACCCTGCTCCTAAACTTCTAGCCTTGCTACCTTTTCACCTGGTCTCTTGGATACACAGTATGTCTACCTTCCTCCTCTGCATCATGTCAACCAACTCTCTACCTTTTCCTGTCATAGTCCCGAGACATATTTGCATCACGTGACAAAATGCACAAATCGTCAGACATGTTCAAATCACATCAATAAATGCATCTGTACGATGCACGATGTACGACGGTGACTATATGGACAGAAATAAGGTGTCTGCCATCTGATTATACCAATAAAAGAAGCCATTTGAACTGCTTGGCTTAGATCAAATGAAAACAAACATATCTCCAGTTTTCGGCTCCAAATAAAAGCCGGAAGACAGATTTACATCTCTACTGTCATGTAAACATGCACACAGCAACCCACATGACAGACTTTGTTATGAATGGTTTAATAACATCAAGTAATCTGAACGAATAGGAGTTAAATTTACGAGGTGATAGGCCAAATATTTGCCACAGCGGGATTGCAAATCCTAATGATGGTATGATCATGACATACCATCAAATCCTATGATGACACGCCCCCCCTTAGCCAGTGATGGCTAAGGGGGGGCGTGTCATCACGAATTGACACGATGTGTTAAACGTAGACAGTAATTTGTGTATCCAAAGCTTTTTAAGTCCACTGGACGTTAAGAAAGTTCTTGAAGACGTTTCATCTCTCATCCAAGAGACTTCTTCAGTTCTTCAGTTCAGAACTGAACACCCTACACACGGTGTCGGGTGTTTTGTCTTGACCTCCGTCTCCGCCGAACCCCTGAGACCGACTCACCGAACTTCTAGGGTTCGATCGAACCGAGGTTAAGAACCACTGCACTAGATGGATAGCAAGGTTACATGCAATTGTAAATGAATGTGGTTTTTCAGGTTTTTGGGATGGTATTGAGAACACTGACATTCGGTGGTTTAAATCTGTAATAAATCAAAGATTGAATGATATATCTACTCAAGATTGGCAGCTGGTTAACAGGAATATACTCAGCTCAAACTATAGAATATTTTTAAAGTCATTGATGTTTTGAATTATACTCCCTGTCGACAATCAAAATATTCTGGTTAAATTCTGTTCACTCCCTGTAGCTGACGGTATTTGCATAGTGAATACATTGATTCATCCTCTTTGTCTTGACAGTCGTGGTGATGAATTTCATTATATCTTGTCCTGCCCTGCTCTCGATCATCTCAGAAAACTTCTCATTAAACCTTACTTTTGGAAAAGTCCAAATTTCCTAAAATTCCTGCAGTTATTCTCATCCTCCAATATAAAAACTCTGTCAAACCTTGTTAAACTTATCAAAGAAGTTATGTATATTTTCAGGAAATAACTCTACAGTCCTACTGTTATTTGTCTTAGTAATTTATGTAAACAATTTTTTTTTTCTTGTCAAATTCATTTTATGTTCTCTAATACCCTGATAGGGGTCTCATGTAAGGAAATAAAAAACATATGGTGGCTAAGTTCCAGGGCTATAAAAGCGAGCCCACACCGGCCCGCTGCCTCTCACCCTAGACAACACCAGAAAAGTGAAGAGTCCAGCCCCTCTCAAGGGTTTGGGTTCCATAGCCTAAAGCTTTGGGTGGAGGTGAGCCCGACTATATCTTATCTGCAGTTCAAGGGGGAGCCCATAAAATATTCACACATTGATTCTTTTTGTGTAGTCACCAATCCAGCAGTAAGGAAGGTCAGGGGCGGGCTGGGCCCACTCAAACTTACTTTTCTTGTCTTAGCCAATGAAAAAAGAGTGGAATATTCCAGTACATTCCTGAATTCTGATTGGGTGGGCAGCTGACAGCCCACTTCCAGAGTCAGTCACATTTCTTATTGTGGTAAAGACACAAAGAGCAATCTCAGTTGCACATTATATTTTGTGTTTCTGAAAGCACTATATCAAACCTTCCTAAACCCTTTCCACAGACTGTTTATCAGACTGTTGTGTGTGTCTTGTGTTTCCAGGTAGAAACCATTGGGGATGCCTACATGGTGGCTTCAGGTGTTCCCAACAGAAATGGGACTCGACACGCAGCTGAGGTGGCCAACATGTCTCTGGACATCCTGCACTCCATCGGAGCGTTCAAGATCCGTCACATGCCTGAGATCAAAGTTAAGATACGCATTGGACTGCATTCAGGTACACACACACGAGCACGTGCACATGCACACACGCACACACACACACACACACATTGCCACTGTGAAAGATCTTGTGTCACTATTGTCATCATAATGGTTGTAGTGTGTTAACAAACCTGCCACTGCATTATTATTATTATTATTATTATTATTATTATTGAGTTTTCACTTGTTGACTAGCAGGGAAAATTGAACTATCAATTATATTATTGATTATTGGTCTACTTTATTTTCTCTAGACATCACTTAATGCAAACGGTGTGTTACTGGCAGCGGGATTAGGGTTAGTACAACTAATGGTATCATTATGATTTGGACTTATTTGACTTTGACAGTTCAGAAGTCAGTTTCATGACAAACATTACTGCATCACTAAACCCCAAAATGTATTTTTTTTTAAAGTTAGACGGCCGTCACCTAACCAGGAACTAGTAGCGGTTTCTTTTCATGCCATCTTCCTTGCAGCTGTTTGGTTCATAAACTGAATTGTCTCAACCTTGTGATAGTCCAGTGCTTGATCACACAGGTTGTGAATCAAGCAGTAGAATAAAAATCATCTTAAAGCTGAGGACTAACCCTTGTCTCTGGCCTCAGGTGCTGTGGTTGCAGGTGTGGTTGGCCTCACGATGCCCAGGTACTGTCTGTTTGGAGACACGGTAACCACAGCCTCACACATGGAAGCCACCGGACTGCGTATGTAGCAAACACTAAAACGAGTGTCTCAGTCATTTATTGGTGTTTGAATCGTGTCAGTCAGGATCAATATCTAGCCAGTACTTTCCTGCTTGTCCACCAGCCTACAGGATCCACATCAGTCTGAGTACGGTGAAGGTCCTGACGAGTCTGAAGCTAGGGTACCACATAGACACCAGGACAGCACAGGTACTGCAAAACAAGGACTAGCAACCATTCACACTCACATTCAATTCAGTCACCGGTTCACATCTACTTCTTAATTTGGTGGTGAGGGAAAGATGGAGGACCCAAGAAAGACTTTGTCAGGTTCATTTGTAACTAGAACCTTAGTTCCACAAGATAGAGTGCTAATAATAAATGTGGAATATTAAAGATTATTTATAAAAAGCATCACTGACTTCCTCCTAATAAACCACGTTTATTAGGAGATGTCCCTCCCATCCGCACCGGACACATTTCATGCCTGCACTTGTGACATAAACTGTGTAATCATAGTAATCAATTTTAAACGTGAGCGTGATGTTCAGCTCTTCATTGATCCGATTAGGGATCATTGTTACCTGTCTCTGGAAGGCCTAACTGCCGACTTGGAATGTATTTATAGGACTCAGGAGCCAACCATGTTGCGACAGCTCCCTCTCCAGGGCCTTGTTGCTGAGGTGCGGCGGTGCGTTCAACATAATCACCGTTTTAACCGGGTTAGCCAGGGGGAGGATGGGGGGTGAAGGTATTCTTAATCACCACCCACCTCACCTGATGCACCTTTTCAACTTCATCGAGAAAAAATTACTACCGCTTTATTCATTCAGGAGCCTGCTTTAACGTTGTTAAACCTGACCTGCTCCCCCCCCTAAACACACCTCCCCCACCGAGCAGTTGGGGATAACTTGATACCATGCTGGCGAAGGGGCTTTGCCAATGCAGCTTTTTCCTCTACGGTTGCCCATCTCAGGGCTACCATATTTCCTCATAATCTCTGCAAAAGCCCTACAAACTACTGAATCTGATAGAGAGAAAGAGAGAGAAAGAGACACAGGCAGAGAGAGAGCGTGAGAGAGAGAGCGAGAGAAAGAGCAAGAGAGACCGAGAGAGAGACAGACAGAGAGACAGAAAATCAGAACTGATTGTCTTTAGTAGTTGTGGTCGTTTTGTGCCCATCGTGAACTAAGGGTTTAAAGTTGAAGCTAGAGGCACATCAGCGTTAGCGTTGACAGATTGGTCTCATTGAAACAACAGCATTACACTTGGGTGGTGAGCAGAGTGCAAAACCAGGGGAATGCTGGGAAGACTGGGATAGAGAAACATAACACTGAGTGTAAAGACTTTCAAATGAAATGCGTGCGGTATCACTGAACACATCACTATGACTGGATTGTTTGTAGATGAAGGGAGTGGTGGACACCTACTGGCTGATTGGAAGAGACGGCTTTGATAAACCTCTTCCTGTTCCTCCAGACCTCACCGGAGGGTAAGACCACGCATACATGTTGAGATACGTTCCACAACATGAGGGAAAGTTTAAAACGTCTGTTATGTAAATGAATTTAGATTCTTGTCTGCCTCAGTCCCACAGCACTCTTTCCCTCCAACTCCTAACCCGAATCCTAAACCCTAACCCTAAACCCCTAACCCTCTACCCCAAGCCCCCAACTCTAACCCTATACCCCAAACTCTGACACCAAACCTTAACCCCTAACCCTAACCCCTAACCCAAATCTTAAATCCTAACCTTAAATCCCTAACCCTAAACCCCAAACCATAACTCTAACCCTATACCCCAAACTCTAACACTAAACTTTAACCCCTAACCCCTAAACAGAATCTTAAGTCCTAACACCAAACCCCTAACCCAAAACCCTAACCCCTAACCCTATACCTCAAATTCTAACACCAAACCTTAACCCCTAACCCCTTATCTGAATCTTAAACCTTAACCCCAAACCACTAACCCCAAACCCTAACTCTAATCCTATACCCCAAACACTAACACTAAACCCTAACCCCTAACCCGAATCCTAGACCCTAACTTCTGACCCTAAACTCCAAACCCCTTACTCTAACCCTAACCCAAATCCTTAACTCTAACCTTCAACCCCCAACTCTAACCTTAACCCAAACCCCTAACTCTAACCCCTAACCCAAATTCTGACCCCTAGCCCTAACGCAAACCCCTAACTCTAACTCTAGATAAATATATGGGGCAGACTGATGGAAAAGTGGAAGTCAGCCAAATTATTTTTCCTATCCTTCTGCCTCTTCCTGAACACAGTCCATGTTGAATTACCAGTCCAGTATACTGTCTAACTGCAGTCCCAGGCACTTAGTTTCCTGCCACCGCCACCTTCCTCCCTGTGGGGGTCCCCACCGGAAATCTGGCCCCATTTTCATCATCTTTGAGAAGTTCAGCTGGAGCTTGTTCTGATGACACCACACTACAAAGTCTGCCACCAATGCACTGTACTCCCCCTCCTCACCCTCCCTGATTACATGCCACAATCCAGTGTCATTGGAGAGTTTCTGCAAGTGGCCTTTATCCAAGTTGTACTGGAGGTCCATGGTGTAGAGGGTGAAGAGAAGGGGGAGAGCACTGTAGGGGAGGGGTCCACCCTAACATAACCATAACCCCTAACCCTAAACTCCTAAACTTCTAAACTTAAACCCCTAACCCTAATCCCTAACCACTAAACCCTAACCACTAAACCCTAACCACTAAACCCCAACCCCTAACCCTAAACCCCTAACCCTAAACCCCTAACCCTAAACTCCTAACACTAAGGGGGTCAGTCACACGCAGTGGCTGAGTGGTACAGCGGGTCGTCTAATGATCCAGGATCGACAATTCGATTCCCGCTCCCACCCAGCTGACAGTGGGAGGTGACAGTGGGAGGTGTCAGTTCAAACTCAAGGACTGTATGTCCTTGAGCATACAGTCATCCACGCAGCTGTAATTTGTGCCTTGAATTTAGCAATGGGAAACATGTATTGAAGACAACAACCCCAATCGTTTAACTTTAACCATATTGACACTGACTCTATCTGGCCTATCTGCCACTCTGTCTCTCTTTCTCTTACCCTGTTCTTATCATCCTTTTATTTCTTTTCCATCCAACCGGTCAAAGCGGATGGCCGCCCAAAAGAGTCTGGGTCCTGCCCCTAACCCGAACAGCTAACCCTTAACCTAACCCGAACCCCACCTGTTTACTCTTATCTCCCCATCACATCTCTTGATTTCTTGTGTTTCTCTCAGGGCCAGCAATCATGGAATCAGTCTGGATGAGATTCCAGTCGAAAGAAGACAAAGGTTTCTGGATAGACAAAAATTGATAAAGAAATGATGGCAACACACACACACACACACACATGCACGCACGCACGCACACACACACACACACACACACACACACACTCTCTCTACCTCAAGAACGCTGAAGGAAATGATTATGAAATGAAATGATTTCTATTCTGTACCGTCAATGATTTTGATTGGTCATCTGCTCATGCTCTGATTGGTCACTGCCATCTTCACTTCAACATGAAGCCAGTCATTGTCTGTGCCTCTATTGTGTGATGACACATAATCTATACCTGTATAAAGAAAACTTGATTGAAGTTGATTGATAAGTCACTATGATGCTTGTATCCTTAGATAGACTGTATATTAGTATTAGTGTGTGTGTGTATACTGTGTGTGTGTAACAACACACACAGACAGGAGGATAATTTTTTTTGTAGAATCCATCTTCAGTGTCTGGAGTGCCTATGTGTTGTCTGTCCAGTCAAACAGCTCATTCTACCAGGACTGATAATTGAAATGTGAAATGACAAGACTTATGGACAATTCAACAGTTCTTTTAACAAACAGGACCCCCTCACCACCACCACCACCACCCATATCTGTTTCTGCTGCAGAGGTTTGGTTCCATTTAAAAGAGGAATAAACAGGCTTTCAAACCATAGAATATTTATTTCCAATAAAGAAATAATCAACGTATCTGTATATATATATATATATATATATATATATATATATATACACACACACAGTAGTGTATTATTGTGTTACTGTTGCTCTTTTTATTGATTTTATCTATTTTATTGATGATTCTTTGTAGAATTCTGTACGGTGTCCTTGAGTGTCAAGAAAGTCACCTTTAAATAAAATGTATTGTTATTTATATTATACACATTATATATATACATTATATATACATTTTATATATATACATTACACACACACACACACATATATATATATATATATATATATATATATATATATATATATATATACACACGAGACACACACATATACATATATATACATACTGTATATACACATATACAGTGGCTTGCAAAAGTATTCAGGCCCCCAAGCCTTTTTGACATTTTGCCACATTTCAGGCTTCAAACTTAAAGATAACAAACTCAAATTTTTTGCAAATGTGAGACCAAATGACACACAGGGGCACTCTGTCATTGGTCATTTAAGTCAACATTGGATCATTCAAAAGTCATCAGGGAACTTCTGGAGTCGGTTAGCTGAGCTGAGAGAACAGGGGGGCAATATTTTTGCACATCGTACTTTTCAGTTTTATTTCTAAACACAATATAAAATGTTGAATAAATTTGGTTCCACTTCACGATTGTGTCTCACATGTTGTTGATTCTTGAAAAATATTTTCAGTTTGTTATCTTTATGTTTGAAGCTTGAAACGTGGCAAAATGTCAAAAAAAATTCTTAGGGCTGAAGCCACTGTATGTGTGTGTGCATATATATGTATATTAAACATATATATACACACACACATACACACACAGAGTTACATACAGAAACATTTATTTATGGAAAAAAATTAATATATAATTAACTTTTATCATAAATATGATGACTTCCAGCAGAGAAGGCTTTGCCAGCCCTTACGGCCCGCCACTGATATATCCAGTGCGCCCTCAGGCATTTGAATATCAATGCTCATGACTTCACCTCATCGCGGATTTTTGGTAGGCAGTCATGTGATACCGTAAAAGCATTCTATTAGCTGACGTGCGCTGTTTCATGAGTCTCAGACTTGCGTTAGACACAAAAGTGCTTTAAATAGTCGATAAAGAGTTTGTCCTTCTATTGAGGAATTTGTTAGTCACGTGTGGTTTTGGAATACATTACCTGCGAGGAACGAGGGCGCACTGTATCGTGCTGTATCACACACATAGAAATATATATATACACACACACACACAACACAGTATATATACTGTATATAATTCCTGTTGGTGACTCCATCAGCCAGAATACAGAATAAATGATTGAGGCAGTCAGAGATGAATTATTGTCATTCTCTAATGCCGCATACCTGTTTGTTACCTCATTGTACTTCAGAAACACTGTTTTACTGTGTTTCTGTGTTTATTATTGTATGATTGTTTAACTGTATAAGAAATAGAATAAGAAGAAGAAGAAAAAGAAGTATACTTTAATGATCCCCATAGGGAAATTATTATGTTTTCACTCATGGTTAGTAACCATGCATATACATGTTTTTTGTACAGGCCCCTGAAACAACTAAGCACACACACAAGGAGCCTGCAGGCATGCAGTAAATACAGGGAGGCCGAGTGACGGGCAGCCCCATCCCTGACAGAGTAGCTTGTCGAGGCAGCTCAAGCTTCTCTTTCGCAGCTTGAGCTGCCTTGCTCAAGGGCACCTTAGCAGTGCTAGGGAGGTGAGCTGGCACCTCACTGCTAGCTCACACTCCAAGAGTGAATGGTTGGGAGCGGGAATCGAACCGATCTTGGATCATTGGACGACCCACTCTGCCAACTGAGCTACTGCCGCCTACTGGGGTGGTAGTAATATTACTGTACTACTGTATTATTATATTACTGCATTATTGTATGATTGTTTTACTGTGTTATTGTTTTACTGTATGATTGTATTATTGTAATCAGTGTTTGTTTGAGTAAAAATGTGAACTGTACTTGAACCACTAGTTCCAAAGGAGGGGGGTTGCTGTGTAAAATATAAATCAAGAAATACTAAAAAATTAATTTTCAAGTCCAACTTCTGTGTCTGCCTACACACACACACACACACACACACACCCCTGCATGCGTACGGTCAAGCAGGGGGTTCCATGGTGCACGTCTATCTCTTGTGACCTTTATTCTCCAGAATTAACTGGCTTCAGCTTGACGTTACAGGTTTATTATTATTTTTTTGAATTTTTCAGGGAGTCACATCAAATGTGAGACCAACTTATACTGTAGGTCCAGCACGCACACATGTGTTGGAGCGTGCACGCACACAAATTAGCACTACCTAATTAAGCAAGTAGAACTTGATTACTCATTATTACAGACAACTGCAAAAAACTTAAATGTGGTGAGGCTTACCTGTGACCCGGGGTGCAGTTGCTTGGTCCCATATGGTTGGGAATGATCCTGTAATGAGGGTCAGTTTCACCCTAAGCCCCGTCTGTCCTGACCCTCATTGCTAAAACATGCTGAAGTAAAGTGGTTCGCACGCACAAACATGCAGGCAATGCAGCTGGCACATTGCCATTAAACATGAAATGCAACCACGGTCTCTTCTGTTCTTTGGATGGGATGGAAAATAAGCAACTATCATGTCTACCTCTGACGGACGCCATTTCAATAGACTGCTACCTAACCTCTGAGACAAAAAAACTCCCCCTCGGGAATGGTGACGCCCTTGGACATGTCAACCAATCAATATCGTCAATCACTCTGTCCAATTACAGAGCGCATTTAGTGACGCAACAAATTGCACTCTAGCAAAATCTGATTGTTTTGATTCCGTCCGGCCCATGAATTCTTAAAACTCCAAATATGTATTGATGAAGGAAGCATTTGTTTACCAGATTCTATGAGTTAGTTGGGTGAGGGTGGACCACTATGTATTTGTAGAGACCTGAAAAAATTTGATTTTCATAATCGAACCCCTTTAAACATATGCAAAGACAAGAAGTTTTCTGTTGCGCCCCCCCAGCAAGAACAAAACAATTCGTGCCCCCGCCATGACTATAAATAATATCATTTTTCTATAAAATTGTGATACACCTCTGTACACCTCTGCATAACATTGTATCATTAACATTAAAGAAAACAAAAAGAAAAAAGAAATACAGTTCAATTTATAACAATGAATAATTTAACATTTTTTAGTCTATAACACAATGTCCATCACTTTGAGACCTAGAGGAAGACCAAAGAGGAGGTTTATGGATGTAGTAAAAGAGGACATGAAGGTAGTTGGTGTGAGAGAAGAGGAGGCAGAAGACAGGGTTAGATGGAGACAATTGGTTCGCTGTGGGGAAAAGCCCAAAGAAAACGAAGCCTCGAAGCTTGAGTTATAGTGACCTCTCCTGGCGAAAAGCTATCAAAATGAAGTTAGAATTTATCGCTACAATGAGCTTGTTTAGGCAGTGCACAGCTGTTCGAAGCAAGGTTTGAAGCATGACACTGAACTCTCAGCTCCTGCTCAATGTTTCAGCTTCTCTGCTATGGTGTGGGCTTTTTTTTGACTGAGCAATTTGGTACGCCACCTTAAATGATGCTAACAGAGCTCGCTGGTATACTGAAGTAACATTCACAGAGCGGGATGATTGTTGGCAATATTCGTCGCGTTTTCACTGAAAAACTCCAGCGGCTTATCAGCGTGATTTGGGTGAAATATCTTGAAGTAACGCCTAATATTAGGCTTCATGCTGTCTGCCGCCAGTAAACAAATCGGTCTCTCCTCTTCTCCTACTCTCCTAGTCATGGTAAACCCCAGCGCTTCCAGATGCTTCTTCATGTTTCTCCTTGCACACCTGACAGTGAGAACACCACTGCCTTAGTGGACGGGCAATTACACTTTATTCTAGTACACAGCGCCCCCCTGTGGGGAGTGCACCCCATTTGAGAAGCGTTGATCTAGACCAACAATAGGTCCAGATCCTCCATCATAGAATCAGTTCGTGTGTGTGATATGAGATGTCTCCAGAAGCCTCCGGTGAGTCACGAGTCAGAGATGTTTCTATCTGATCAAATTCCTCTACCTCCAGCAGGAGCTGCTCCTGTAGGACGTCTGACTGATCCACTCCAACCACTGACTGATGGAGTCTTGTCCTCCTAGCCTCATCCTGAGTGTCCTGTGGACTATCCTACTGACAGAAGACCAGCAGCCAGCTAGATGAAAACTTGCATTATGCGAGAGCCCATGACAGACAGAACCCACGGAGCTGGTGGAGACTAAGAGCTTCTCCAGCCTTCAGAAGCAGGACGAGGATGAGCTTTGTCTCCTGGAGACGTTTGCAGTGACGTGCATTAGAAGCTTCACTGCCTTTGGTCCACCTGGGTCTGAAGAAGTGTGGCGTCACCACTTTGGTTCCAGGAGATCATGTGATGGACTTTATAAGCGGAGCAGCTGATTGGTTGATCAATTGTACAGGTGATTGATCAGAGGTTTCTGTCTGCCCTGCCCCCTCCCCGTCTGTGTGCACCTGCGTTGTGGGCATGTTGGTCACCCGATTCGGCAGGAAGGGCAAAGTGGTCAACACAACAGTGCTGGTGTCTCCCGCACCTGTGTCTAATCACTCCCCATCAGCCCTGCATATACTGTATACTCCTTTGTCTTGTCTCGTCGCCAGTTCGTTGTAGTTCCTTGCTCACGTTCCAGCCTTGTTCCATACGTTATCTACCTTGCTAGTTTTTTGACCTTGCCTTTTTGCCTCCCGTTTTGGATACCTCTGCCTACATTCACTGCTCTTGGAATAAACTTTGTTTTTCTTTTTTACCGCTCATTGTCGTGCACTTGAGTCCTGCCTCTTCGTTGCGGAAGGCTGTTCAAATTAGCAATTTGTTCGAATTCCAAATACATTTTTCCCATTACAAATAATGTAAATGGTCTTAATCCGTTCCAAGACCCTAGAAAACTACCTTTTTTCAACATAATGTTATTTCATAATGTCATTTATATATCAAATTGTATAGTAATGAAACACATCAAAGAAATGTAAAAGAAAGACGCAAACAAGAGAAAGATTTTGATTTTTGCAAAAACACTTTAATCTCATTTAAACATTTTGCAGTTTTACATTAGATGAAAGCATTTAAGTGCCTCAGAAGATCTTTTCCAAAAAAAACTCGAATCACATTTAACATTTAGAACATTAGGAACATTTACAATTTTTCATTAGATGAAATTTCAAAAACACTAAACACTCAAAAACATTAAACACCAAGAAAAAAAGGGAAATACAATATAAAAATTAGTGCATTATAACAGGAAGTTTGCAAAAGTGAGGTGGTCATCAACTAAAGTGCATAGGACATTTTTGTAACACCAGATGTTCCTAAAGTTATTCAGGTCTAGAAAAAAACATCAACGTAATCAGGTTAGCTTAAGGTACAAGTTACTGTCTTTTGGACAGAAGTTTATGGTACCGTAACTCGTACAATAGGCAATGGAACGCAAATGAAGTGAAAAGTGATTGAATAAAATAAAAAGCACATTACCATCCAAATTACCAAACTATTACCTTTTCCTAGGAAACGTTGGAACATATTTAGGAGGAGAGAGTCAGTGTCAAAAGTCATCCCAATGGTGCAAATGCTTATGCTGTATTTGTATGAAACAACTGGGAAAAACAAGCCATGAAACAATAAAACAACTGCGACAAGACAATGATGCAAAATAAATTTGAGCTCACGGAAAGCCAAACGACACTGACGATGTCAACGCTGCTGGATCCAAGATTTAAAACAATCGGATTCTACAATCAAGGTCAGGCACAGGCAGCAGTGACACGACTGACTGCACAGTGCTTTGAATCAATAAGAAACAAAGCCACCCTCCCCACAGTCACTGAAGAACAGCCCTCCACATCGGCTCAACCAGCATCTGCTGAAACTCCAACATCCACAGGTAATATTATAAATGGTATTTTTTTCCAATAAGTTATAATGCTGATGATTGTTGTCGTGTTTGTCTTTCAGATAGGAACATTTGGGAAACCCTGGACCGAGATGTGTTGGATGCAAGGAGGGCAAGGAATGCTACGGCAGACGCAACAGTGGAGGTGCAGGGGTGCATGACCACTGGCCAGATCATAAGACCCTGTGGATTACTGGTACAACCATCAGAATGCTTACCGCAACTTGTTTAAACTGGCGAAAAATTTTTTAATGCATGCTGGCTTCATCTGTTCCTTGTGAATGAGTGTTCTCCAAATGTGGAGAAATTGTGACCAAAAAAAGAAACTGTCTTCCAAATACTGTGGAAAACTCATGTACCTCAATAAAAATTTTGACTGCCCTCATCCAAAAGATTTAGCCCTTTCCATAGTTGCACAAGCACACCCAACCGATATGAGATTTTCCCTGCATTCGCTCCACAACAACACTCAATTATTATAAGTAAATAGAATATAATATTCAGTCTAGGGTATATCAAAAGTTAAAATGAAAGATACTTTAATACCAAGCAAAAAGGAGGTGATTGTGCATGTGCAGTGGAAAGCTTCTTTTGTCAAACTAACTTGGGCTTTTCCCTTCAGGGGTCGCCACAGCGAATCAGTTGCCTCAATCTAACCCTGTCTTCTGCATCCTCTTCTCTCACACCAACTACCTTCATGTCCTTTCATTACATCCATAAACCTCCTCTTTGGTCTTCCTCTAGGTCTCCTGCCTGGCATTTCAAAACACATCCTTTTACCAATATATTCACTATTGGGGCGGCAGTGGCTCAGCGGTAGAGCAGATGCCTCATAGACGGATCGCCCCAGCCATCGGCGGATAGTCCCGCTCCCGCAATGATGCCACCAGCTCCCAGTCACTGCCGAGGCGTCCTTGAGCAAGGCGCCGTCCCACCTACAAGCCGCTCGAATTGGGGCGCGTTCCGAAGCCTCTGCCTGTCACTGCCTCGCTGATGTGTGTAGTGATGTGATTGTACTAACTGCATGCTTACAGAGGCCACCTTGTGTGCTTGTGTGTTTAGGGGCCCTGTATACTTGTCCCTGTAATGTAGCCGCAAGAGGACACAAGCCAGTGTCTTATAGTGCCGGTCCCAAGCCCGGATAAATAGAGAGGGTTGCGTCAGGAAGGGCATCCGGCGTAAAACTTTTGCCAAATCAAAGATGCGAATCAAACCTATGACTTCCATACCGGATCGGTCGCGGCCCGGGTTAACAACGACCGCCATCGGCGCTGTTGACCTACAGGGCGCCGGTGGAAATTGGATTACTGTTGGTCGAAGGAGAGGAGGAAAGTGCGTTCGCTCGAAGAAAGAGAAGAGTATAGAGTAAGAGTATAGGACTAAGAGTAGGGACGTTGAATGTTGGAACTATGATAGGAAAAGATAGAGTTGGTTGACATGATGCAGAGAAGGAAGGAGACATACTGTGTGTACAGGAGACCAGGTGGAAAGGTAGCAAGGCTAGAAGTTTGGGAGCAGGGTTCAAGTTGTTCTATCATGGTGTAGATGGGAAGAGAAATGGAGTAGGAGTTATCTTAAAGGAGGAGTTTGTTAGGAATGTCCTGGAGGTAAAAAGAGTTGTCGGATAGAGTGATGAGTCTGAAGCTAGAAATAGAAGGCGTGATGCAGAGCATGCCTAGAAGTGAGAGAGTTGTCATTGGAGCAGACTTCAATGGACATGTTGGTGCAGGTAACAGAGGTGATGAGGAGGTGATGGGCAGATTTGGTATCCAGGAGAGGAACGCAGAAGGACAGATGGTAGTTGACTTTGCAAAAAGGATGGAAATGGCTGTAGTGAATACTTTCTTCCAGAAGAGGCAGGAACATAGAGTGACCTATAAGAGTGGCGGTAGGAGCAGACAGGCAGACTACATCTTGTGTAGAGGGTGTAACCTGGAAGAGATCAGTGACTGCAAAGTAGTGGTAGGTGAGAGTGTAGCCAAACAGCATAGGATGGTGGTGAGGAAAATCAAGAGAGCAAAGGCAGAGCAGAAGACGAAATGGTGGAAGCTGAAAAAGGAAGAGTGTTGCAAGACTTTTAGGAAGGAGTTAAGACAGGTTCTGGGTGGCAAGGAGATGCTTCCAGATGACTGGACAACTACAGCTAATGTGATCAGGGAGACAGGTAAAAGAGTACTTGGTGTGTCATCTGGAAGGAAAGTAGATAAGGAGACTTGGTGGTGGAATGAGGAGGTACAGGAGTGTATACAGAGAAAGAGGTTAGCTAAGAAGAAGTGGAACACTGAGAGGACTGAGGAGGACAGAGAGATGGGCATTGAAGAGGATGAAGAGTAGAAAGGCAGTGGGCCCTGATGAGGTATGGAAGTGTCTAGGAGAAGTGGCAGGTTGTTCAACAGGATCTTAGATAGTGAGAAGATGCCTGAGGAATGGGAGAAGTGTGCTGGTGCCCATTTTTAAGAACAAGGGAGATGTGCAGAGTTGTGGCAACTATAGAGGAATAAAGCTGATGAGCTATACAATGAAGTTATGGGAAGTGAACATTTGTGAGCAGCAGTATGGTTTCATGCCAAAAAAGAGTACTACAGATGCAGAATTTGCTTTGAGGATGTTGATAGAGAAGTACAGAGAAGGCCAGAGGGAGCTGCATTGTGTTTTTGTTGATCTGGATAAACCTTACGACAGGGTGCCCAGAGAGGAACTGTGGTATTGTATGAGGAAGTCTGGAGTGGCAGAGAAGTATGTTAGAGCAGTGCAGGACATGTATGAGGACTGTAAGACAGTGGTGAGGTGTGCTGTAGGTGTGACACATGAGTTCAAGGTGGAGGTGGGACTGCATCAGGGATCAGCTCTGAGCCCCTTCTTGTTCGCTAATAGTGATGGACAGGCTGACAGACGAGGTTAGACAGGAATCTCCATGGACTATGATGTTTGCAGATGACATTGTGATCTGTAGTGAGAGCAGGGAACAGGTGGAGGAGAAGCTAGAGAGGTGGAGGTTTGTCCTGGAAAGGAGAGGAAATGAAGGTTAGCCGCAGTTAGACAGAGTACATGTGTGTGAATGAGAGGGACCCAAGTAGAAGAGTGAGGTTACAGGTGTGGAAGCGAAATAATGCATGTGTAGGTCACATTTCAAATCAGAGGAAACACATTTTCAAGTTTGGCAGCGAATAACCAGATTGTCCGAAAAACAGGAAGACAGGAAGCGGGTCAACCTGACATGGGCTGGTTACCTAGATTTGGACAGTTGCCGGGAACAATTGGTTTCCTGTTTTCTCATGAATAGGACACGTACAAAGCTCACGCACACACAAATGGAGGACTGTGACTATAAAAATGTCAGGAGACATGCATCCAGGGGCTGTTCCCGATTGATCTGTACTGATGATCTGCGTATCAATAAAATAATTCCCGTTTGGCTGTAACATCATCCTCGTTGTACTTTTTATTTTGGTATTTTGCTGGACAAAACACTCTCTCCACATAACTGGCGTCACGAACAGGATCCAGGATCAGGAGGATCTCTGAAAGGAAGGAGAGCGGTCGATGCGGCTCTGAGGGGCATCCTCTCTCCGTGGTGTGACAGGCTAGCTAAAGGTAAGGTCATTTGAATCCCTTACACAAATTTGAATTGGCAAAGTTAAAATATCTAAAGTTTAAGTCACTAAGCGTAGTTGGATGCTCCAAATAGTTGTTCAGAGACCGCAGAGACGTGAGAGGTGTTGCAGCAATGGGTGTGTTTCGCTAAAACTCCAGGTGCACATGGACGGCTGCTGCAAGGAGAGCTTCACTTAGAGAAGTGAAGCGACAATTGGACTGATTGGCATTACGACTAAAAGTGAACAGCCAGAAATTAAGACAGCAGCTGGGGAGAAGTTTGTGGAGCTTAGTGAAGCTCGTATGTCCAAGTGTGGACTTGTGTTACTGGTCTTGGGAGACCAGGGTGAGTCTATGGGTAAGACCACTTTGAGAATACGGTTTTGGGAAGCCGGGGTCCAAGAGTGGACTTGTGTTTTGTGAAAAACTTGAATAAAGAGGTTCGTAGGAGGTGGGTACACAGAAAACTCACTCACACAATGAATCAAACCACTCCTATAGGGCTATAATAAATGTGTGATTTATTACACGCACTAAGAAACAATAAGTACAAACAAACAAACTAACAATAAGTCAAAAGACCTCTATGATGCTAGACCAAATGTGTAGTTTAGTCCCCGCAGCGCATAGCAATGCAAACAAGCAATTCTATGATGCTAGAATAAACTTGTAGTTTAATTCCCCACAGAGCACAGAAACAATTCTATGATGCTAGAATAAACTGGTAGTTTCATTCCCCACAGAGCACAGAAACAAACAAATAGTTGGTTGAGCTAAGGCAATATATGGTGGCATTCCAAATATGCTTGGCCTCTTACCTTGACACAGGGAAGGAGAGCCTACAACCCAGGCAGAGTAGCTTCAACCAGGCTGGGCGTCCGTATGTAACCCGCAGCTGACTCTCTCTTTCTTACTTTCTTTCTCTTCTTACTATCTTTCTCTCTCTTACTGAGACTGAAACTCCTCACCTTTTATACCTTTTAAGAAGAAAGGCCTGCATGCGAGCAGGAATGGCCAGTTCCAGCTCTCAGGCAGCCCTCCTTTTGGTGGTACCCCCCGCTGAGGAATAAACATCACCATCCTCGAGAATGCAGTGTAGGAAGCTTTCACGCACTCGTAAACCATCTGTATCAGGAGACCTTACACCTTTGGAATGCACCAAACCTATCACACGAAAACTAAGAAAACTAACAGATCTTTATTACACATTGGAATGTAATTTAAAGGCTTTCATGCACCCATAAAACATCTTACACCTTGACTGAAAACAGGTCTCCATCTCCTCTCCATCGGTTCTCCTTTGGTTCTCCATCTGGTTTGATGGGCTGTGACCTGCTGTGACCTCTCTGTGATCAGTTGCATGGAGAGGTTTTGAAGCATGTTCTCAGTAAGGACATGATTAGAGTCAAATCAGGACACACACAATACAAATTTCCATTACAACTTGTGTTGAGAATACGGTTTTGGGAAACCGGGGTCCAAGAGTGGACTTGTGCTGAGAATACGGTTTTGGGAAACCGGGGTCCAAGAGTGGCCTTGTGCTGAGAAAACGGTTTTGGGAAACCGGGGTCCAAGTGTGGACTTGCGTTATTACTGGTTTTGGGAAACCAGGGGGTCCAAGTGTGGACTTTGAGCTTTTTCCAGGGTTTTGAGTTGATAACCCTGGGCCCTTCTACTGCTTCCGGCGGTGAAGCAGCTGTTTTGTTTGTCCATTTGTGTGTCTTTGATCGAGCACCGGCAGTAACTGATAGTGGCACAATTTGACTCTAATATTCAGAAAAGGTGCCAAGAAATAGCATAGTTAAGAGACTACGCCTATCGTGTCTCTATAATCCAGAAGATAGTTTGAAGAGATAACGATCATATACTGACATAATAATAAATTGTAATAACCGGCCGGTAAAAATAAGAAATTAAGAAAAAATATATATATAAGTGCACAATATGTAAAGGTGATATAAAGATAATTTGGGAACCGTAATTTGTGAAATAGCGTAAAAGGCTGCAGCTAAATATAACAATCACTTCATGCGCATGAACTTAAAATTGAATCCAATCTAAATTGAAAAACCCCCTCCACTACACACACAGGGAGAAGAGATCAAGAAGGTGGAGGATTTTAAGTACTTAGGGTCAACAGTCCAGAGCAATGGAGAGTGTGGAAAAAAGGTGAAGAAACGTGTACAGGCAGGATGGAACGGGTGGAGGAAAGTGTCAGGTGTGATGTGTGATAGAAGAGTTTCAGCTAAAATGAAAGGAAAGGTGTAAAAAACTGTGGTGAGACCAGCGATGTGGTGTGGTGTCTTGTTTGAAGGTTGTTGTGAATTTCTCAACTTTGTCTTGTTTTAGTAGGACCTGGTCTCCCACTGCTACATCTGAGTGTTTCGCTCTGTTTTTGTTGTCAGTGTAGATTTTCGACTGTCCTTTTCTCTTAGCATCGGTGTCTCTGACCTCCAGGTCTCTTTGTGGTGAAGTGATGTCTGGGAGCTTTCCTCTGATCTTTCTGTTGAACAGAAGCTCGGCAGGACTCTTTCCTGTCGTGGCATGATCTATCGATTGATAGACGGTCATATACTTGCGTAGCTCCTTTTTCCAGTCTAACCCCTCAGACTGTGCGATGCAAATCTTCTTCATCAACAAAGCGTTTTGCCGCTCCACCGCACCATTGGCTTGAGCCCATTTAGGTGTGGTTTTCACATGCTCGATTCCGTTCTCCTGGCAGAATGCTTGAAACTGTGCAGACATGTACTGTGGTCCACAATCCGAACAAATGCCTACTGAAGATATTCTCCAGGCTGTTTATGACCTTTTCCATAGTGGTTGACTGCAGGATCTCGTATTCATTATATTATTACATCTATATTAGTTGTAATAGTCAATCACCACTAATCACAACTAAGACGCGGGTGAAAAGATGCGGTTCACCGCCGCTCCTCATTCCGCCGCCGTCTCCGTCGCTCATCCTCATCACGGCCATCTGGTTCTCAACTCTCTCACACTGCGCTGCCATCTCCAAAGCACGCTGCAGCGTCAGCTGTGATTCCTCCAGCAGCGTCCTCCTTACATACTCCGACGTGCATCTGCTCAACACTGCATCTCTTATCTGATTGCCAATGTCCGCATCAAACGCACAAGTCTTTAGCAGCCTGACGAAGCCTTGTCACAAACTGCTGCACAGTATCCCCTGGTTTCTGTGCCACTCGTTAGAAAGCTTGGAGCGCGAACGCAGTGCGGCACAAAGTAGTCATTCAGCGCCTTGACTGCTTTGGCGTAGTCCGCCGGTCCTCCCGTGTCGGGCAGCGTAGCGAAGACGTCTTGCACGTCAGTGCCGGCGTCGTGCAGGAGCACCTAGCACAGAGACACCTAAGAACCGTTTTAATGACCTGGTTTGCCCGCTCAGTCTAGCCGTTGGATTGAAGGTGGTAACCGGAAGTGAGACTGACTGAATTGCCTAGAGAATTGCAAAATGCCTTGGCAGTGTACTTGGTAGTGAATTGAGGACCACAATCTGATACAATGTCTGACGGAATGCCATGTAAACGAACATGTTGAACGAGCAATGAAGCCTTTTTCAACATGTTGAACATGTTGAACAAACTCCCCTCTTGTGCCGAGGGGAGTTTGGTCAAAAGAACAAAATGGACCGCTTTGGAGAATCTGTCCACAATAGTCAGTATGGTGTTATGATGATTGGAGGGGGGCAGACCAGTAACGATATCTGTGGAAATGTGGGACCATGTGCGACGAGGTGTGGGTAGTAGTTGGAGCAAACCAGACGGGAGCTGATGAGACTGAGCAGTCAGACACAAAATCCCGAACGTCCTTCTTGAGGTCAGGGCACCAAAATCTTCTCAAAATGAATTTAATAGTACGTTGAACCCCTGGATGACATGACAGTTGTGATGCATGACCCCACTCTAAAACCTTTTTGCCCATGGTGATTGGCACAAACAAACAACTAAAAGCACAGTTGCTAGGAGCACCCCCGTCCCCTTGAGCTGCTTTCACCTGATCCTCAATGTCCATAGTGACGGCAACGGCGGAGACCTCGGGCCTTCGACGTCGGGGCCTTCTTCCTTGGGAGGGGCTCCCTCGTGCTTGTAACGTCTGGACAGAGCATCTGGCTTGATGTTCTTGTCCCATGGACTTATCGTCCATGGTGAAAGTTGAACTGAGCAAAAAACATAGCCCACGTGCCTTGACGAGGGTTGAGTCTCTTGGCGGTTTGGAGGTATTTCAGGTTCTTGTGGTCGGTCCACACCAAAAATGGATGTTTAGCACCCTCAAGCCAATGTCGCCACTCTTCTAAGGCGAACTTCACCGCCAGTAGTTCCCGTTTGCCGATATCATAATTCCGTTCAGGCGGGCTAAGACGGCGAGAGAAGAAGGCACATGGGTGAACTTTATTGTCAAAAAGTGCTCTCTGGGAGAGAACTGCTCCCACCCCCACATCCGAGGCATCGACCTCGACAATGAACTTGGACCTCTGGGTCCGGGTGGATGAGAATGGGAGCAGCAGTAAATCGTCCCTTCAGTGCCCGAAAAGCCTTTTTTTCCTCCTCTGTCCAGCAGAACAGGACCTTGGTGGATGTGATGGCAATGAGGAGAGCAGCCACCGAGCTGTAATTCCTCAATGAAACGTCTGTAGAAATTAGCAAAACCCAAGAAACGTTGGAGAGACTTCTGTGAGACTTCTGCGATCTGTGGGTGGAGGCCACTCCGTAACCGCATTAACCTTGGCAAGGTCCATACTAATGCATCCAGCTGCGATATTGAACCCCAGGAAGGTGGTGGCTGAGACATGAAACATTTTTCGGCCTTGACAAACAGGCGATTCCCCAAAAGTCTATTCAGTACCCTTCTGACGTGTTCAATGTGTTCCTCTGTGGATTTAGAAAAGATCAAAATGTCGTCCAGATACACATACACAAAGCGGTTTAACATGTCTCGAAGCACATCATTTATCAAAGCTTGAAACATTGCTGGGTCATTACATAACTCAAATGGCATCACCAGGTACTCCCAGTGGCCTGTGGGAGTGTTGAATGCGGGTCTTCCACTCATCCCCTTCCCTTATACGCACCAGATGGTAAGCGTTGCGCAGGTCCAGCTTCGTGAAAATGGTGGCTCCCTGAAGTAGCTCGAAAGCCGAGGGCATGAGAGGGAGAGGATACCGGTTCTTGATGGTGATGTTGTTCAGCCCACAGTAATCAATGCAGGGCCTGAGGGAGCCGTCCTTCTTGCCCACAAAGAAGAAGCCAGCCCCAGCTGGTGACGACCGGGGTCTGATGATCCCGGCAGCCAGCGACTCCTCCAGGTACTTCTCCATGGCCAGGTGCTCTGAACGGGAGACAGAATACAGGGGACCCCTAGGAGGCACTGCCCCGGGTTTCAGATCAATAGTGCAGTCATAAGGTCTGTGAGGAGGTAAACAGGTCGCACAAGATTTACTAAATACCATCCTCAGGTCCTGATACACCTTAGGGACGTTATCTGGACAAGGAATCTCCTCACCTTGAGGAACAAGAACACGATTATTAGCTTGCACCAGACATGATTCAAGACAAGATGGGCTCCACCCCTTAATTTCATGCTTTCCCCAGTCCATCTGAGGATTGTGTTTGTTCAACCAGGGATGACTCTATTAGATTAAACTTGATCCTCTCCTGATGGTTTCCAGAAATGTTCAACTTAAGGAAAGTGGTTGAGTGGGTGATGCGATCGATTCTCTGGCCGTTAACGGAGTTTACCACCAGTGGACACTCCAGAAGAATTCCCCATCTGACGGCTGACCCCATATCCATGAAGTTGGATTCTGCCCCGGAATCCACCAGGGCCGAGGTCTTCTTTGCTCCGCCACTCCACCCCAGAGTGACAGGAAAGACACATTCTGTTCTTTGAGGAGGAAGTCCGCCCACTAGTGAGCGCTGCAGCAGCGAAGTGTCCATGCTTACCGCAGTAAAAGCAGGCACGCTCCTTCACCCTCCTCTGTCTCTCCTCCTTAGTGAGGCGGCCCCTGTCCAGCTGCATGGGCTCCTCCTCTGCAGATGGGCATGGCAGGTACTCACGGAATGGGGAGGAACCTCCCGAAGATGGCGAGGGAAGGGTATGCGACTGGAGACAGCTGGAGCGACGAAGGCGTCCCCTCCTCCATCTGTGAATCCACACGAATAGCCAGCTCGATCAGCTTCTCCAGATCCTCTGGAAGATCACGGGTCAGCAGTTCATCTTTTATCTTTTCCGACAGGCCGTCAAGGAAGACATCATACCTTGCTCTCCTGTCCGAACCACTGTTGGTGGCCAGGGTTTGAAACTCTATAGAATAGTCAGAAACAGACCGGTTACCATGCCTGAGACGAAGTAATCCCCTTCCTGCCTCATGGCCATGCCGGGACCGGTCGAAGACTCTTCATCTCCTCCTCCAACAGGCCTGACGTTTGGGTGCATGGTAACGCAGCCTCCCATGCTTGCAGTTCCCCATTGCTTGGCCTTGCCAGTCAGCTGCGTAACAATGCATGCCAAGCGGGATTGCTCATTGGGAAAATTTCTAGGCTGGAGACTGAAGATAAGTTTGCACTGAGTCAGAAAAGCTTCCGGCCTCACCGTCGTACTTCTCGGGAGGAGGAAGTCAGGGTAACGGTGGAATTGACAGGACTAGCAGCGGGGAAGGAGCGGGAAGCTGGCTAGCTCCCGCTGTGGAAGTCAGATCGGTCATCTGGTGCGTAATGATCTGAAGTTGTTGCATTACCGCTAGCAGCTGTTGTTGTTGCTGATCCAGCATGACCTTTTGTTGCTCCACCGTAGCCTGGAGCTGTGGGTCTCTCGCTGGTTCCATTGAGGTTGCAGCGTACTCTAGCGCTTTCCGAAAGGAACTAGGTGCGAGAGTCAACGTGTCAATTAATCAAAACCTTGCTGGTCCGAAATCCAAGTGGGGGTCAAAACCAGAAAATTAGGGAAGAGACGGTACAAAGGAGGCAGGCAAAATCGTAATCCGACAGACATAAGGTCATACACGGGACATGGGCATCCAAAGACAAAAATCGTGGTCAACAGGCAAAGGTCAAAATCACAGAACAAACGCAGAGAAGGCGGGGCAAAACTCGTACGGAAGCGGTCTAGGAACAACAATCACAATCAGGCATACAAGATTCTCTGCTCTAATGGACACTGTGTTACGCTGCGACAAACCTGAACTGAAGTGAAGTGCCTTAAATAGAGGGACCAGGGGGCTATGTTAGTTGCAGGTACAACTAATGATACTCTAATTGACTAGGGAAAGAACTAAACACGGATTGGTTAACGACCAAACGAAACAATCAGGGGAAACAAACCAGGTGCAGTGAATCATGAATGCAGTGGTAACAGAAAACCAGAAAAGTACATAAATGGAAAACCAATAAACAAAAGACAAAGTCAGAAACAAATGAATATGGCAAAACAGAACACAGCAGATGCAGATCATCACAAAAGAAAGATACGTAATAGAGACTTTAATTGTCAATGAGCTATTGTTAATCAACTGTATTTGTTTACGTCTGTGTTGTTTTGTTTCTTCATCAGTATGGGAGAGGAAGAATGGCTGGTGGTTGGAAAAGAAAAAAGTGGGTCTTTGGAATGTGAGGCATCATCAAGGAGGAAGAAAGCCTATTCTACATCTTGTGGAAAAAATGTCTCGAAGACATCTCGTCCCCTTGATTGCTCATCATGTGAGGCTTGGATCTACAGTTATAAGTGATTGAGTGGTGTGCTTATCGCATACTCTCTGCACTAGGGTACAACCATCACACTGTCAACCACAGCCAGTGGTATGTGGATCCCCAAACTAGAGCCCATCCCCAGAATATTGAGAGGGCCTCGAGATCCTACAAGGAGCAGATCTGGAGGCTTAGGGGAAATCGCAACTGCAGTTTGCTTTCTGACCACCTTTCAGTGGTTGAGTGGAATGAATGGGTTGCAAAAAACCATCGTGAGAGTGCATTTGGCAGACTGATTCATGACATTTACAAAAAATACAAATAGCCACAAACTTCCACTGTTGGTGTTTTGCAAGTTATTATTCAGCCAAGCTTATCCTATTTTTCATTTGTACAGTTACAATGTTGGGAGGTTGCAATAGAAGATCCTATGAAAAACGGAAAAGCCGAGCTCAGTCCGAAAAGGCAACGTGGATTCTTCCCACCCCTGTGGACCCACCACCCGCAGGGCAGACCGATGGGGTCGGGTGCGCTGCCATATGGGTGGCAGTGACGACAGGGGGTCACGACGGACCAGACCCGGGCGGCAGAAGCAACCTTTGGGGACGTGGAATGTCACCTCACTGGCGGGGAAGGAGCCGGAGCCTGTGTTGTAGGTGGAGCGTTACCAGTTGGATCTGGTGGGGCTTACCTCCACACATAGCCTCGGTTCTGGATACAAACGCCTGGATAGGGTTTGGACCTTGTTTTACTCCGGAGTTGCGTCAGGCGTGAGGCGCAGGGCGGGTGTGGGGCTACTCACAAGCCCCCGGCTGAGCGCCGCTGTGTTGGAGTTTACCCCGGTGAATGAGAGGGTCGCTTCCCTACGCCTTAAGGCTGTGTGTGTGTGTGGGGGGGGACTCTGACTCTTATTTGTGCATATGCACCAAATATCAGTTCAGAGTATTCGGCCTTCTTTGGGTCCCTAAACAGGGTCCTTGAAGGGATCCCTGCAGGGGACTCCATTGTTCTCCCGGGGGACTTCAATGCATACGTCAGCAATGATGGAGACACTTGGAGGGGCGCGATTGGGCGGTATGGCCTCCCTGATCTGAACCCGAGCAGTGTTATCTTGTTGGACTTCTGTGCTAGTCACGGATTGTTCATAACTAACACGAAGTTCGAACACAATGCTCATGCTCATAAGTGTACCTGGTGTTTTGGACACTCGGGTGAAGAGAGGGGCAGAGCTGTCAACTGATCACCACCTTGGTGGTGACTTGAGTCCGCTGGCGGAGGAATCCTTTGGATAGACCTGGTATGAGCCCAAAACGAGTAGTGTGGGTGAACTGGGAACATCTGGAGGAGGACTCTGTTGGTGAGGCCTTCAATTCACACCTACGAAGGAACCTCTTGTGCATCCCTGTGGAGACTGGGGGCATCGAACCTGAATTGTCGATGATCAAAGCTTCCATTGCTGAAGCTGCAGCTGAGAGCTGCGGTCTCAAGGTCTTGAGTGCCTCGAGAGGCGGTAACCCTCGACACCGTGGTGGACCCCGGTGGTTAGGGAAAGCCGTCCGACTAAAGAAAGAGGCTTTCAGGAGCATGTTGTCCCTGGGGACTCCTGAAGCAGTTGCAGGGTACTGACAGGCCAAAAGGACTGCAGCCTCGTCTGTGATGGAGGCAAAACGGAGGGTGTTAGAGGAGTTCGGAGAGGCCATGTGTGATGGTCTGTGTCTGTCTTGCTTTTGCATTTTATTTTATGGGTTCAGTTCATGTACTTTTCTGTTTATGTTACTGCCACATTTCGTGATTTGTTGCACCTGGTTTGTTTTCCCTGATTGTTTTGTTTGGTATTTAGCCAATCCGTGTTTAGTTCCTCCCGTAGTTAATTAGCTTGTCATTAGTTCCGCCTGAGACTGGTCTATTTAAGGTGTTTTTCTGCTCAGCGCTGTCACAGCGTATTCAGTATTCGTTTGAGCAAAGTATCTCATATGCCAATTGTTAGTGTAACGAGTGTAGCCTTGCATTGATTGTTCCTGTTTCGGTTTTTGACCCCTTTGACCACGATTTTTGGATATCCCACTAGTCAGTTTTTCCTGACTTTGAATACGGACTGATTAAAGGATTTTGATTTGGACTTTTGGACTCTTGCGCCTGGTTCCTTTTGAAATCATATCAGTACGCTGTGACCCCAAAATGGAGCCAGCAAGAGATCCACAGGTCCAGGCTATTGTGGAGCAATAGAAGGCCACTCTTGGTCAGCAACAAGAACAGCTGCTCGCTGTAATACAACAGCTGCATATCATTACACACCAGATGACCGATCTGACTTCCACTGTGGGAGCTAGCCAGCTCACTGCCTCTTCTCCGCTGCCTGCCCCGGCAACACCGCCGGAACCCTGCCTTCCTCCTTCGAAGAAATAAGACGGTGAGCCTGGAACCTGTCGTGCTTTTTTGACCCAGTGCAAGCTAATCATCAGTGTCCAGCCTGAAGATTAGCGTCAGCTGACCGGCAAGGCCAAAGCAGTGGGCGACTGCAGCGTGGGAGGCTGGGTTGCCGTGTACCCAAACATCATCCCTGTTGGAGGACGGAATAAAGAGGGTCTTCAACTGGTCTTGGCACGGCCATGAGGCAGGAAGGGGATTACTTCATTTTAGGCAAGGTAACCGATCCGTCTCTGATTATGCAATCGATTTTCAAACCCTGGCCACCAAACAGTGGTTGGAAGAGAACATTATTTGACATCTTTCTTGACGGCCTATAAAGATGAACTGTTGAACTGTTGTTACTTGCCAGACAATATTGAGAAACTCACTGAGCTGGCTATTCATGTGGATTCGCGTTTTGAGGAGAGCAAACGCTTAACCAGCTCTAGCAGTTTTCAGGTTCGTTCCACTCCCCTATCATTGTCAGGACAGACCTCCCCAGATCAAGGAAACCTGACCAGCTCTAGCAGTAGGAGAGCAAACGCTTAACCAGCTCTAGCAGTTTTCAGGTTCGTTCCACTCCCCTATCATTGTCAGGACAGACCTCCCCAGATCAAGGAAACCTGACACGCCCTCCTTCAGAGGGGGAACCCATGCAGCTGGACTGGGGCCACTTCACCAGGGAGGAAATAGAGAGGAGACTAAAGGAACGTGCCTGGTTTTACTGCGGTAAGCATGGACACGGCCGCAGGGTGCCCAGTAAAAAGGCAGCACTCAGTGAGGAGAGGAGCACTAGCGGGCGTACTTCCTTGTCGAGTCCTCCTCAAAGAACAGAACATGGCTGCCTGTCACTCTCGAGTAGAGTGGGGGAGACAAGTAGACCTCGGCCCTGGTGGATTCCGGTGCAGAAACCAACTTCATGGATAGGGGGGCAGCCACCAGATGGCGGAATTCCCCTGGAAGGGATAGAGCGTCCACTGGTGGTTAACTCCCTGAACAGTCAGAGAATTGACCGTAACATCCACTCAACCACTCTCCTTAAGCTGAACCTTTCAGAAAATCATCAGGAGAGGATCTAGTTTGATCACTGTCCCGTGATGCTGGGATATCCCTGGCTGAACAAACACAACCCTCAGATGGACTGGGGGAAGCATGAAATTAAGAGCTGGAGCACATGAATAAGTGCTCCAAGTGAATAGCAAGTGAATAATCGTGTTCTTGCTTCTCAGGGTGAGGAGATTCCTTGTCTGGATCAGGTCCCTAAGGTGTATCAGGACCTGTCTTTAGTAAGTCTTGTGCGGCCTGTTTACCTCCTCACAGACCCTATGACAGCTGTATTGACCTGAAACCCGGGACAGTGCCTCCTAGGGGTCGCCTGTATTCTGTCTCCCGTTCAGAGCACCTGATCATGGAGAAGTACCTGGAGGAGTCGCTGGCTTGCCGGGATCATCAGACCCTCGTCGTCACCGGCTGGGGCTGGGTCCTTCTTTGTGGGCAAGAAGAACGGTTCCCTTAGACCCTGCATTGATTACCGTGGGTTGAATGACATTACAATCAAGAACCGGTACCCCCTCCCTCTCATGTCCACGGCTTTCAAGATGCTCCAGGGAGCAACTGTACAAGATTTTTATTTGTCAATTCAAATCATGTATAGGTTGAGTAGCAGTACAATAATCCATAGGTTGAGTCTTCTTCTTTTCCTTTCGGCTTTTCCTTTCAGGGGTCGCCAGAGCGAATCAATTTCCTCCATCTAGCCCTGTCCTTTGAAGAATCCAATTTCCACCGGCGCCCTGTAGGTCAACAGGGCCGATGGCGGTCGTTGTTAACCCGGGCCTCGACCGATCCGGTATGGAAGTCATTGGTTTGATTCGCGTCTTTGATTTAGCAAAAGTTTTACGCCGTATGCCCTTCCTGACGCAACCCTCTGTATTTATCCGGGCTTGGGACCGGCACAATAAGACATTGGCTTTGTGTCCTCTTGCGGCTTACATTAACAATTTACATTAATAATTTATTTGCTAATAATAATCTTAGCCCTACAGGGCTACACTACATTTCACCCTGAATTACTTTTCTCGCCTTCTTTGGAGGCCTATTGGCCTATTCAATCTCAACCATTTGTTCTATTGTCCACTCTCGAACACCAATTACAGGATAGACGTCATGGACGTGAGAGCCCGACAATGAACATGCTTCCAAACTGATGGATTCCCTTCCCACGTCCTTGTGGACTGTTGATCCTACAGATGTTGAACGATGTGATGTCCCACCGGACATTTTCAAATGAAACCTGGTGCGATCTACGTTAAAGAGGCTGGAGCGCGTGGTTGTCTCTGAAACAATTGATGGCCTCCTGAAAGCAGAAGTCCTAACTGAAATTCCCAAATCGGAGTTTAATGAAAGAAAGATAAAGGGAAATTTAGGATGGTCCATGATTTGCGAGTGATTAATGCGGCTGTCCAAACACCAACTCTTCCGGTCCCAAATCCGAATTCTGCACTGTACCAAATAACCTCCTCTCACCTCTACTTTACCTGCATTGACCTGGCCAATGAAAAGTCCAGCAGTGTTTCTGCTGTACTTAATCAGAAGGGGGAAGGAGACAAAAGACAAATTTGCTTGTAACATTTACACTGATTCAGTTTACGCACATGTAACGGTACATGTGGCATTGAATGAGTGGCAGCAGAACGACTTCCAGACAGCGGCTGGAGGTCCAATCAAACATAATGAAGACATCATGAATCTAAGAAAAGTGTTGATGTTACTGAAAGCAGTAGCAATCATCAAATGTACAAAGGACATTCACAATTGAAGTATTTTATCTCAGCAGGAAACGAAGCTGCCGATCGTTCAGCAAAACGTGTCACGGGCTATCGGCCAGCATTCCAACTTTCGGTGAACGAGCTGTTTGATAACAGCCTGATGCAGTACGAGAGGGGCAAAGACAGGCAAGTGCAGAAGAAAGGAGTATATGGAAATCAAAAGGGCGTGTTAGAGATGAAGAGGGGGTGTGGAGAAAAGAAGGTAAACCAATCCCTCCACAAAATAAGTTGAGACAATTGGTCCTTGAGGCCCATGTAGGATTGGATGAAACACTGAGACAACTCCAATCCTGGTGGCATCCTTTCATGAGACAGATTGTGAAAAGTGAACTGCAGGACTGCAGTGTTTGCTGTATAACAGTATGCCTACGACGAAACCACCACAGGGAGTTCTCGATCCGGACGTGAACGATCATGGTTAAGTGATTTCAAATGATTTTACTGACATGGTTAAACCAGTGTCGGGATACAGGAATTTGCTAGTCATCGTAGATTCTTTCTTGGGCTGCCCTGGAGCCTACCCTTGTAAGACAGACACAGCTAGTGTGAGGTTGAACATCTGGTGAACCACTATATTCCAACTCATGGGTTTCCTAGGAAGATTTGATCAGTTAACAGGTCCCATTTCAAAAATAAACATCTCCAGCATGTGGAAAAAATTGGTTTGAATTATAATTTTGGCTCTGTGTATCATCTCCAGTCACAGGGTAAAGTTGAACGAATGAACAGATCAAAGTCAAAATTGCGAAATGTCTGAAGGCCTCATCCTTGAATTGGTTATAGGCCCTTCCTCTGGCTCTGATGAATGTACTAATGTCACTGTACTCTTCCACAGGCTGTACTCCATTCGAATGTCACACTAAAAGACCTTTTCCAGCCCCTACAGCTCCATTGACTTCTACGGACACTTCTTCAGGCTCCCCAGGATTGCAAACAACTAACCATTACTTTCGCTCACCTCACAGAGAAACAAGCGTATGCCCCCAGAGAAATGAATGTGTGTGAAAGTGTGTGGTTGACAGTAACAAAACGAAAATGGTCTGAACCAAGGTGGACAGGTCCCTTCCAAGTCTGAGCGAACAGGAACTGCAGTCCGTTTGCTGGGAAAGGGGGACACGTGGTTCCACATCTCTTCGACCCGACCTGCCAGATGTCCAACGAGTCTGGCCATTCCTCCACCGGCTGGTGAAGGACGAGCTCCGCACGATCTGGACGAGATCGCTGAGAACTACTCAGCCAAAAGAAAGTTCCTCACTTGAGGAACCAACGCAGACAACCGCTGGCTGATGACAGCAATCGACAAGAGGTCCTGACAACTCATCCCAGAGGAAAAGGTTTTGACAACTCATCCCAGAAGAACAACTCATCCAGAGGTAAAGGTGCAAGACCTCCCTCTGCTGACAAGTGCTCTTCTTAAAGAATTACCCCACCACAAGAACGTGAAGCCTCCCACGACAGTTTTACTTTCAATGTTTGATATTCATTTAGTCCTTTGCGTACAGTCCGTAAAAAAAGAAGTCTATTTTATTCACTGCTGTCTTATTTCTTACCGCTATCAGTATTGTTTAATGTTTGATATTCACCTAATTGTCCCTCAATATATATCCCGGTTACAACAATGAAATCGATGCTATGAGAACCATGCTTTTACAACATCTACTTTGTGCTTGATCTCTTGACTCTTCATCAGGGGTTTTATGTGTACTTCTTAACCAAACATGTTGTACTTATATTCAATGTAGCCACAAGAGGACACAGGCCAGTGTCTTATTGTGCCGGTCCCAAGCCCGGATAAATACAGAGGGTTTGCGTCAGGAAGAGCATCCGGCGTAAAACTTTTGCCAAATCAAAGATGCGAATCAAACCTATGACTTCCATACCGGATCGGTCGAGGCCCGGGTTAACAACGACCGCCATCGGCGCTGTTGACCTGAAGGGCGCCGGTGGAAACTGTTGGTCGAAGAAGGAGAGGAGGAAAGTGCGTTCGCTCGAAGAAAGAATAGAGTATAGAGTAAGAGTATAGGACTAAGAGTAGGGACGTTGAATGTTGGAACTATGATAGGAAAAGGTAGAGAGTTGGTTGACATGATGCAGAGAAGGAAGGTAGACAATACTGTGTGTACAGACCAGGTGGAAAGGTAGCAAGGCTAGAAGTTTGGGAGCAGGGTTCAAGTTGTTCTATCATGGTGTAGATGGGAGGAGAAATGGAGTAGGAGTTATCTTGAAGGAGGAGTTTGTTAGGACTGTCCTGGAGGTAAAAAGAGTGTCGGATAGAGTGATGAGTCTGAAGCTAGAAATAGAAGGTGTGATGTTCAATGTTGTTAGCGGGTATGCTCCACTGATAGGATGTGAGCTGGAGGAGAAGGAGAAATTCTGGTCGGACTTTGATGAAGTGATACAGAGCATGCCTAGAAATGAGAGAGTTGTCATTGGTGCAGACTTCAATGGACATGTTGGTGCAGGAAACAGAGGTGATGAGGATGTGATGGGCAGGTTTGGTATCCAGGAGTGGAACGCAGAAGGACAGATGGTAGTTGACTTTGCAAAAAGGATGGAAATGGCTGTAGTGAATACTTTCTTCCAGAAGAGACAGGAACATAGAGTGACATATAAGAGTGGCGGTAGGAGCACACAGGTAGACTGCATCTTGTGTAGACGGTGTAACCTGAAAGAGACCAGTGACTGCAAAGTAGTGGTAGGTGAGAGTATAGCCAAACAGCAAAGGATGGTGGTGTGTAGGATGACTCTGGTGGTGAGGAAGATCAAGAGGGCAAAGGCAGAGCAGAAGACAAAATGGTGGACGCTGAAAAAGGAAGAGTGTTGCATGACTTTCAGGAAGGAGTTAAGACAGGCTCTGGGTGGTCAGGAGGTGCTTCCAGATGACTGGAGAGGTCAGAGAGGCCAGACTGAGATGGTTTGGACATGTCCAGAGGAGAGATAGTGAATATATTGGTAGAAGGATGCTGAGTTTTGAACTGCCAGGCAGGAGGCCTAGAGGAAGACCAAAGAGGAGGTTTATGGATGTAGTGAGGGAAGACATGAAGGTAGTTGGTGTGAGAGAAGAGGATTCAAAGGACAGGGCTAGATGGAGGAAATTGATTGAAAGGAAAAGAAGAAGTTGTACTTATATTCCGATGAAATTCACCAATCCATTGAACCATAGTTGGCTGCACTGCGTAACTTGCAGGCAGCGATAGCAGAGGATAAACCTGACTCCTTTTCTCCGTTTGATTGGCTTTCCACTGGTCCTTTATGGTCAGTACGTCTAAAATATTTCATCCCTATTGGCATCATTTACTTCTTATCTTAGGCTGTTTGTGCTGTGTGATTCCTCTTCTACGTGCTTCCCTTTTGCGTGCAATTGCTCCCCCAGCAGCAGCTGATAAACAGATGCTCCTGTCTTTTTGATAGTCCCATCCCTGATGATGACCCCGCAGGTATTATGTTTGTGTGATTGTTTTTATGGGTGTCGGACTCTTTCGAGTCCGAAAGGGGGATTGAAGGCTCTGTCTGTGTGGGTGTCAAATCATTCAGTGCTCCTTAGGATGGCACCATGCTGTCTGAGGTCATGAAGGTTCTGTATAGAAATAGTCTACTACTATATTTGGAAATTATTTGCACAACTGTCGATATCTGTGAACAATTTTTGTCTGCAATAGATGTACATTTGCACCGCTGCAGCTCTTTCTGTAAGTTCCTTGTGCCCAGAATATTATTCGGACCTCCAACGTTCTCACTACCCGAAATCAAATGAACACGTGGAGGAAGAGGTCGCGATTTCCTCCATCAGTACCACTATACCATCTAATTCTCCCGGAAAGCCTGAGGGAAGACATGTTCCAGAAGTTGCAGAATCACCATGGTCACCAAGGTATTGAGCTATTGGTGGTCGGGTTTCCTTGCTTCAGCTCCACACTCCCCTTAGTTTATATGTGTAATTGTAATTTTCGCACAATCTTCACATTTTATATTTTTATTATAGTTTTATTCTCTTTTATCCCTAGAACACTAACCTCGGGTGATTTTCACCCACACAATTCTTGTCATGTGATTTTCACTGTGTTGCCATTGTCTGCGTTCCATGGGTCCTTGGGTAGCTTCAAGCTGCTCACTGATGTTATTAATTGTGTTTGTTTCCCTCCTCCCATCTATGGTTTTTTCAAGAGGCATGTGTTTGGGTGATTTTCACCCGACTTTAGTGATAGAGGGTAACATATTTTACGGGTGGAATTTACCCAACGTGAGTGTTTGTGTATTTAAATCAGGCATTTTTAGCACTTTCCAATGGAAACAACCTTCAGGCCGGCCACATTCCCTGCCCCATTTCATCCACAGCTGTCATCCTGACACCAAAGACCTAACTTTGGTGTCCTTCCATGACACAGCATCAAAAAAGAAGCTTGTCCTACTCTTTGTCATCCTTGCACACACAACCAAGTATTGGACCCACTCACAACCCTGACATGATCAAATTTTACAACCAAACAAAGGGAGGTGTTGATACTTTCAACCAGATGTGTGCTCAATACAGCTGTGGAAGAAACACCAAGCATATATATATATAGCACACTGTGTGTGCTATATGGCATGATGAACGCTGGTGTGATAAAGTCATGGATCATTCACAAGGAGAATGTCATGAAGAGAGGTGACCCACAAATGAAGAGGAGGCAGTATATGCAGGCTTTGGCAATGGCACTCATCAAGCCATGGGCACGACAAAGGTGTCATGTCTGCCATCGACCAGTGTGTCCTCGCCAATACTACCCTGCCTGTACCAACTGCATGTAAGGCATAAGGTAAGTTAAAAGTTGTCCCAGAATTTGCATGTAATCCTTAATTAGTATGTTTATGAATAAACATCACTTAATGTTAATTTCCAAGGAAATTCATATAGTCAAAAAAAATTGTTGATTTTTTCCCTCTCAAAGAAAGCCATTTTTTATCTCTCTCTCCCACAGTTGTCAATGATGCAAGAAGACTGTGCCTTCACCAGACAAGGCTCACATGTCCTAGGAATGGGTGGACCAAAGAACAAGTTCCCAGCTCCATTTTTTTTTTGGTTCTGAAATTTATCGGTCAGGATGACCTGTTTTTTCAATAATTTTGATGCCTTTTTAAAAGGTCCACCATGGTACCTTTTTTTAAATGTATGTGATACTGCATATTTTGAAATTAAAGAAGAGTACTACAGTTTGTCATACAGTGTTTTACTTTTACATAAACTGATGAAAACTGTATTTTATCCAGGATATTGTATCGGGTAAAATATACCCGACGTTAGTGATGGTGTTACTTATTTTAGCGTTAGTGTTCTAGGGTTAATAGAGTTTGTTTGTTTGATTTTTGGTAGAAGATCTTTGGTCTGAACATTATTGGACCGTCACTTGTGTCAATTTTCAATAGCTGTGGCCTATTGATGAACTTGGACATTATAATAACTAATATTTTTTCCCAAGATGGTGCCAGTGTGTCAGACGAATCGTCATTAATTTTATACGTACTTTAACTGTTAGCGCTCTACTAGTGTATGATCGTCAGACCCTGCTAGATCTGAGATGTTCTCAGGCCCAGTTATTGCAGGTAGAGAACTGAGCCTCACATTCGAATATCTTGGTCCGCCTGGTTTCTCAGCACCTGTCAGACTGCCACTGATGTAACTCCACTAAAGACCAAACGACATAAAACTGTTGGAGCCCTGGCTCAATTAAACAACCCATGCATGTGTAGAAGAGTGGAGCGAAAACGGAAAAAGGTCAATCTACAAGTGTCTTTTCAAATATTGAGGGATAAGCATAGTTATCAAAAATCTGTGAAGGACGCCAAAAGACAATATTTCTCTAACCTTGTTGTTTCGATCTCACAAACTCCTTGCGTGTTGTTTAAAGTTATTAACTCTGCTCTGAAGCCACCACCAACTGTTGGAACTGACACCTCTCCCGCACTTTGTGAAACATTTCTTAGCTTTTTCATTAGTCAAGTGTCTTCTGCCAAGAGCACTTGTTTCTCCGTCCAGTGTCCCATCAATCTCAGTCTCCTGCACTACAGTGTTCGATACATTTGAAGCCGTGACCCTGCCCTTTGTACAGGAAATGGTTAAATCCTATTTATGTCAGCGAACATTCCGTGTCAGTCTTGATGATTGTGTATCCTCCACTGCCCCTCTCTTGTGTGGGGTACCCCATGGCTCTGTGCTTGGCCCTCTGTTATTTTCCCTATACTTACTCCCACTTGGTGCAATTTTAAGAAACCATGGTATTTCTTTTCATTGTTATGCTAATGATACTTTATGTGGGGGTTAGGGGGTCCTCCAATGCCCGCCTTCAACTGGTCCAGAATGCTGCTGCTCGTCTTTTAACTGGAACAAGAAAGTATGAGCACATCTCACCGATTTTAGCTTCACTGCACTGGCTGCCCATACATTTTAGGATTCATTGTAAAATCCTTTTATTTGCTTTTAAAGCCATAAATAGCCTCACTCCACCCTACCTCTCAGAGCTACTTCACGCATACTCGCCCAGCTGCTCTCTCAGGTCAGCTGATCAAGCTGCTCTTCACACAGCCTAAAAGTCAGGCTGAAGCTCAGAGGGGAACACGCTTTTTCCGTTTCAGCTCCTTATCTATGGAATGGGCTCCCGCTGCACGTCAGGCAGGCCTCTTCACTGTTGCATTTTAAATCTCTTCTTAAAACCCACCTCTTTTCCCTGGCGTTTGACACAGTTTACTGTTTGTGTATTATTTCACATTATTTTAATTGTTTTCATCTGATTTTATTTCCTCTTTTAACTTATTTTAATTTGTTTTATTGGATTTTTATTTGATATTTTATTCAACTGCATTATGTTCATGGTTTTATGGGCGCGTCTGTTCTGTTTTTATGTAGTTACTGCGCAGCACTTTGGAAACCTAGTGTTTAAATTGTGCTTTATAAATAAAGTGGATTGGCTTGGGCGAGTCTCACAATGTAGTTGTTTAATATTGTCAGACTCTGACAATATTGTCAGACTCTGAGTTTTGCAGCGGCTACATAAACATAGAACTCCTAACTCTAACACTAGATAGATGGATAGATGGATGGATGGGGGCAGACTGATAGAAACATAGCAGCCAGCCAAATTATTTTGTAATCCTTCTGCCCCTTCCTTGTACACACAGTCCTTTGTTTGAATGACCAGTCCGGTTGGCTAACTGCAATCTCAGGTATTTATATTTTCTTGCCAGCTCCACTTTCCTCCCTGCGGGGTGCCCACCAGAATCTGGAGAGGATACATGCCACAATTCAATGTCACTTCTGCAAGTGGCATGTACGAGAAGTCTGTGGTGTAGAGGGTCAGCTAACCCTAACCCCATCTCTTTCTCATCTCTCCATCACATCTCTTGATTTCTTGTGTTTCTCTCAGGGCCAGCAATCATGGATTCAGTCTGGATGAGATTCCAGCTGAAGGTTTCTGGATAGACAAAAATTGATAAAGAAATGATGGCAATACACACACAAACACAAACACACACACATACATACACACCTGCTTGTCTTAGGGTCGTCCAACTCTTGTGGCCTTGTACCAGGGCTTTGAAACGGTTCATAGAATGAAAAGGAAAGCCAGAAACTTTCGGTATTTTGCCAGGAACGAAACTGAAAACTTAATATTTAAGCAGTCTTAAACAAATGTGTTTTCACTTGTGTTTTGAAGTGGGGGAGTGAATCGATTTTTATAAGTTGGGGTGGTATAAGGAGGAGGAGGATCTGCGGGAGCGGGAGGGAGTGGTAACATGAAGAGGGTCAGAGAGATATGGAGTGGCGAGGTTGTGGATGGCCTTGAAAGCGAGGAGAATTTTAAAATTGATTCCAAACTGGACCGTAAACCAGTGAAACTGTTGGACAGGAGTGATGTGGTGAAAGGAGGGGTTTGGAGTTGTGATGCGGGCAGCTGAATTCTGGATCAGTTGTAGTTTATGAAGGGATTTGTGAGGGAGCCCGAATAGCAGAGAATTGCAGTAGTCAAGTCGAGAGGTGACAAGACCATAGTCTTAGTAGAATGGCAGTAGTGTGGGGGATGAGGGAGGGGCGGAGACGATTGATATTGCGTAGGTGGAAGTAGGCAGACTTGGTGATGTTGCTGATGTGTGAAAGGAAGGATAATGTGCTTGTCAAGGATGATACCCAGACTGTTAAACTGGGGAGAAAGAGAAACGGTGGAATCATCGATGATGAGAGAAAAGCTGTCCGTTTTGGAAATGGTGGATTTGGTGCCAATGAGGACCTCGGTTTTATTGTTGTTTAATTTATTTAAGTTTAGGGTGAACCAGATTTTATTTCAGAGATGCAATCAGTAAGGGAGGTGGACAGAAGAGTGGACGAGGGTTTAGTGGTGAGGTAGAGCTGAGTGTCATCAGCATAACAGTGGAAATGAGTGTTGAATTTACGAAAAATATTGCCAAAGGGAAGGAGGTATACGATGAAAAATAAAGGGGCCCTAGGACAGAACCCTGGGGCACGCCCGAAGTGACAGGGGTGTGGGAGGATTTAACGGACTTGAGTTGAATGAACTGAGTGCTGCCAGAAAGGTAAGATGAAAACCAGGCTAATGGGTGATGCCCATAGAAGATAGCCTGTTAAAGAAGGGTGGAATGACAGATGCTATCAAAGGCAGCATCAGGTCAAAGGAGGACTAGGATGGTGAGGAGTCCAGAATCAGCTGCCATAAGAATTGGTGACTTTATTGAGGGCAGTTTCAGTGCGCTGGAGTGGGCGGAAACCGGACTAGAACTGTACATACAGGTTATTGTGTGAGAGGTGAGAATGAAGTTGGGAGGCAACTCTCTTGTCAAGGATTTTGGAAATGAAAGGTAGATTGGAGATGGGAAGTTGTTGAAGTCAGAGTGGTCGGCGAAAGGTTTTTTCATTATTGGGGTGATGGCAGCAGTTTTGAACGAAGTAGGGACAGTTCCAGTGGTGAGAGAGGAGTAAATGATGGCAGAGATAAGAGGGATCAACGAGGGGAGACAGGCTTTAACAAATTATGTGGGTAATGGGTTGACAAGTTCGATGTCTCAGCATTTCTGGTGAATTTTATTTCTGAATTTTGTTATTTCTGAGATAGTAGGTAACTGGAAGGAAGAGAGATTGTAAGAGCACTTGAGAGTCAGCTGGGACGCTGAGGTGAGGGATGGATCCAAGATGTTAGTGGATATTTTTGATTTTGTCATTAAAAAAGGACATGATAAGTTGCAGAAGTTGTGTTCAGGTCAGGGGTAGAGAGTCCTGAGGTTTGGTGATGTTATTAAGTAGTGATAACCGTGACTTTGAGTTTCCCTTATTGGCTGTGATTATACTGGTGAAATATTGGGTTTTGGTGTTGGCAATGGCCTCCTTGTAGCTTGGTTATTGTATAATTCTTTATGGATGGTGAGACCAGTTTTCCTGTAAAGTCGTTCAACTTGCCGAGCTTCGGCTTTCTTGAAACGAAGATCGGAGCAAGAGACGGAGAGAGACAGATCTGGTTTTTAATGGAGCAAGAGAATTTAGAGTATTATGGAGATTGTTGTTGTAATAGGAAACCAGATCATCAGGGGTAGAAAGATTGTGGTTTTCTGGATACTTGAGCTGAGTGTAGCAGGGTTTATGTGTAGTATTGAATTAGTGGTCGTTAAGACTATACATACTAAATTCAATCTACCCACTAAAAACACAGGTCAGTGTCCAGAACAAACGGGACAAGAGGCTGGTAATTAAACAAGAATTTACAATTTATTAAAACAGGTTACTGGGTTAAAACCTTATTTAAAACAATTAAAAATCCAACACCTAAAATTACAGGGCAGGCCAATGAGACAAGCCTAGCGCCACACAGTATAAAAACACCTGACAGGTAAGCAGTGGTAGTTATGCACAAGTACCCAAAGGCTTCACCTTCTAGAGCCCAAAACACACACTAAAATACTGGGAGTCACTGCGGACACAGCACACACGTTATGATGCCAATATACAGGCAAGGCACTCCAAACAATAAAATATAGGATAAATAAAGCAATGACTCAAAACAATTAAAAGGAGGGTCACTAGAGGAATGGAGCCATGCGTCTCCCCCCGACCCTACCACTGTTAAATAATTGTACCTGTCGGTGTAGGTGACGCTCCTGCCCTTGTAATGTGTCAGTTAAAATAGAAATAAAATAATAAAAAGGGAAATAAAACCCAGGCCAGTAACTCTAAAAGAGTTAGGGAAAGAACAGTGACAGTCATCGCACTTGTGGACAATTCTATAAAATGAACAGGAAATTAGAATACATTAATTCATACATTTTCTAAAAACGATAAGCATTCATAAAACAGTTCAACAAATGAGCGTTACCTGGCTCATCCAGGGACTTAGTCACACTAAGGTGTGGCTCAGGTGTGTGTCTGCCACCGCGCAAACCAATACTAAAAAGAACAGCATTTATTAGAATAAAAACAGGTGGCTGGAAGCATGGTGAACAATCCTTAAAAACCCCAGTTCTCGGCTGTCCAATAATCAGTGCATTTATGTCAGATTGTGTTATGAGCGGTCACCATATTAAAAGCTAAGACTACTCTTTAAAACACTAAAATCAAAATAAAAGGGAAATAAAAACACAATACGAACACCAGGTCTCAATTACCTGCAGGACTGCCAGGATGACTGCAATTGGGGAGCCACCGTGGCCGGAGAGGCCGGAGCACTCACCAAGCTCCATGCCCAACACACACACACACACACACACACACACACACACACACACACACACACACACACACACACACACACAGAGAGCAAACAAATCAAAAACACAAGGGATAAAAGTATAACACGTGAAGGCTGTGCGAAACCACTAAACACACAAATTAAGGGGAGTGTGGAGCTGAAGTGAGGGACCCCGACCACCGATTGTTCCACCGTCTGAATAGTTCCACCGTCACTGGCCCCGCAGCACTCATGCAAAGGAAAGAACAATTAAACACGTTAAAAGTTAGCAGGACTGCCGCCACAGTCCAATATGTTGTCTTGGGGAAAAAGACAACAAGCCTAAAATAAATACAAGGAATATAAAAGGGCACGATAGCCTAACCGATAAAATTGATCAAAATAAAACAATAAAAACCAAATGATGAAACAAAACAGAACAAAAATGCAGTGGCAGTCTGTCTACAATGAAAGAAGACAGGTTAAATAAATACCTCTGCCAGATAAACTAAATGTACACAAGAGAAATTGTCCTTTTACCTCCTGTGGAACAATCCTCTCCAGGAATCCACCTGTGTGGGCATGAGGGAAGCCACTGAACAAAACCAACCATGTGACAAAAAAAATCTAAGAACACATACAAAGCACATAAACATAAAAACAGAAGACAACTTACGGTAGCATGTGTAAGCAGTTAACTCCCAGCCAAATTGGTAGGAGTAGTTGACTGCTACCCAACTCTGGGGGCTCAGGAGGGACATTTTCTACCGGTCACATTCAGAAGAGGAGAAGGTGAGTTTTACAGTAAATGCAAAAAGAAAGTGGTCAGTTATGGGGATTTCACCGACTGTAATGTCAAGAGGGGAAACAACAGAGAAGCAAATTAGGTCCAGAATGTGTCCTTTGGAATGTGTGGGAATTGTGGTATGTTACCAACATAACAAAACTGGTCGTGAAGTCTTTGGTAAGAAGCAGATCGACTTTGTCCATGTGGATGTTGAAATCACCCAGCAATATTGTGTTTGGTGAGAGAGAAGGATAGGTGGGTGAGGAAAGCAGCAAAGTCATTTAGAAAATCACAGTTCGGTTTAGGGAGGCGGTAGACTGTGGCAATCATGGTTGGAGTGGGACCAGACAACTCACAGACCGTAGATTCAAATGAGTTGAAGGCAGGTACAGACACCGGTGAAACTTTCCACTTCTCGCAGTAAATTATTGTGAGACCTCCTCCCTGACCGGAGCCACGGGGTCGACAGGTGTAAACAAACCCACCAGGAGTGGATTTGATGAGCCGAGAGAAGTCGTCGGGCTGCTGCCATGTCTCGGTTAAACAAAGAAAGTCTAGCTTGAGGTCGGTGATGAGGTCCTGGATGAGTTGTCCTTTGCCCGTCAGTGATCGGATGTTGAGCAGACCGAAGTTGAGTGCCGTGTTGTCCCAGCTGGTGGTGGAGCTAGCCGACCGAGCCAGGCGGGCTAACACGCTGTGGTCAACTGCCCGGCTGGTGGAGCGTGGAGGGCATCGAGAGCTGGACCAGATGGACTTTATTGCTGTTGATCTGTTGTGGTGGAGATTCCGGCGAGACCCTCAGTGTCTCCAGCGGGGCTGGAAGGTGATGTCCGGTGGAGGCGGAGTGCCTCTGGCTAAGTCCAGGCGACATTGCAGCCAGAGCAGGTCAGCGGCCGATTATTGTCCTCATCTGTCCTCACAGTCACAGTGGTGACAGCAGATTGTGGGAGAATTCCACTGAAGGATATTACTTGGTTAGATAAAATCATAAAACCAGAAAAGGTAGTCTGGAGGGAATTAAAGTTGGTTCGCAGCATCGAGCAACAACAGCCAGTTGAGCCAGTGTTCACTCGTCACCCACCTTCATTAATTAATCTCCTTCGGTGGACTTCCTCCGATGCTCCGGACGTTTATCGGTGTTTTCGTTCTGTTCTTGACCGATCACAAGATGCTTTGTTCAGAGCAGGACTTTGAACCAGAATTTTTTCCGAACAGAAACGGAATTATAACATTTCCGGTTTTATGTTCCACCCATAAACTGACGTTCCTGAACCGGTTAGAACAAAAAAATATAGTTCCTGAACCGGTTAATAAAGTTCCTTGTAAATATAAATATGTAGGTGCCATATTTTGCACACCATAAGATGCGCTTAAAACCTTAAAATTTTTCAAAAATCAACACTGCGCCTTTTAACATTAAGCATCTTCTGTGTACTCTGAGTTCCAAAATCTGTAAAAAATGTTTTTGTGTGATTTTAGTAAGTGCTCCGCCAGATCGGCCATTGTCCGCCGACATAGGACGTTATACATCACTACGTACGCCAGCAGCGATAGACCAATTAGAGAACATGACGCGAGGCTATGTCCGGCACACCTCTGGTAGGTATCGGTATACAGTATATGCCTGTAGTGTACCGAAGGTATGCTGTTAACCACATTTGTTTGGCTAAAGACACCCGACAATGGCGTCAGCAAAGAGACACGCTTACAAACGCAACATGTAAACTCCAGGCTATCAGTTCCGGTTGTTCCGGTTTCACGTAAAGAGACCGGGTGGCTTTTTTCACGCTACGCCGTCTCTCTTGATCTGTGACTGCATGCACGCCCATATCACCGCTTCTGTACAAGCGGCTAAATTCGGAGCTTGCCATCATCCTGGTGTAACAGACAAGAAAAGATTGTTTAACTTTGGAGTTTTATTAATTTCACCAAAATCCCTCACGATGTGTTTTTGATTTCTTTTGAGGATGTGAAATTATTTATCTCAGTTTTAGGTTTTGTATTTCCTTTGCGCTTACGGTCAGCACCTTTATTTTGAAGAATAAAGGAAGTGATGTCCGTAACATCCGGTCTGTCCGACTCTCGTCAGTCTGCCTTGAACCTGACTGCGGGAGGTACGTGCACCGAGCCGCTGTACAGAAAAAGTTTTACTTACAAGTTTTGATGGCGATTTCTTGCGGTGATGGGGGGTGGCGTTGTTCGGTGACATGTTTGTGGTGTTTTCTGTTGTGGAATGTAATCGATTAGCTGCTATTGAATGGGAAAATGTAAGCTAGCTTTCCACGTGTTCTGCCTGTGTGCGTGTGTTAGCGGGTGTGTGGAGGGGTGCGCAGGAGCGCCCGTGCTAACTGTTCTCTCCTTTTTATTGCAACTTAACATATTTCCCCCTTGTGTTAGGTGTTGCATGGAGGGCATGAATATTCACACTCTGTTTTAATTTCATCACGCTGCAGGTACGTGTACAGGTGTTTAGTGTCCTGTGTTATGTTCATAAATTGTAGGTTTTCTTTCATGTACATTGTATTTTATTTTCATTTATATTTTATTTATTTTCTGTGAAATTTTGAATGTTTTAAGAGAGTCTGCCTTGAACCTGACTGCGGGAGGTGTTGCATGGAGGGCATGAATATTCACACTCTGTTTTAATTTCATCACGCTGCAGGAATAAATTCCTACCGAACAAGTCGTCTCTGTGTCCAGACTATTGCGCACCAGAACACAACGCAGGGTAGTCGGAGCGTACGGACCGCCCCGGCTACGTTGGTGCCGTGACCCGGATATTTCTTCGTTGGAGATCATCGTCAGACTGATCACCGGTGGTTGCTGGAATAAGTAGGGACTTTCCAGAGATCTTGGAAAAATATGTAACAAACTGGGTATATTGAGAGTTATTGATGCTCAAAATTTTATAATTTGATCTTCCTGAAGTTTTTGCATTGATTGTGTGTATGCTAAGTTTTATTTACCTCTTTATTATTTTCATTTGAATGTCAACATACTGTTTTAAAATGGCTGATGATCAGGGTGCTAAGAGGCCGCACAGTTATGATGAGAGTATTGCAGTTATGACTCTAGGGCGAGGCAGATTTTTGGGTGATTGCACTCCAGTTAAGGGTGTCGGTAGAGTAGGTCATCCTGTTTTATCGTCAACTCGCATGCACCATGACGGTATTAGCCCACAACATCAAGCACCTACACCTACTCCAGTCACCAGCTTTGCAAGCATGGGTGAGCATGTCATCAGATGTGGACGGTGAGTCATTAGGAGATGGTAAAGAGTCGGAGGAGGGGGATGAGGTGTCACAATCCCCAACTTGGGGCTCTCATCAGGGGACCTATGCAACTTCCCAGGCTGACTCTACATGCAGTGGCAGGATAGAACAGAGGGAAGCGGTGTTACCTGATGACCATAATGACTCTTTGGCCAGTGTTCATAACACAAGTGAGACAGGACTTGACAATTTACCTGAGACGGTGGATGGTGATCAGGTCCCAGCACAAAATTCAGGGTCTGAGAGACATGTTGTCAGAACACGCACAGGTAGGGTTGTCAAAAAAGTAAATCGCCTGATAGAGAACATGATGCAAAAGCCAGTTACAAGGGGTATTGTGAATGGGTTTAATAGGAGGTCTCAGTCCCTGTTGACTCTGTTTTAAAGTGTAACAAGGGGAATATGTCCATGTGTATTTTGCAGAATATACATGGTTTTCAGTAAATGTTTTTTTTTATGCGGTAAATGTTCTCATTGGTGGGATTGTGTGCCAAGGTTTTATGTGGTGTATAAGGCACCATATTGACTAGGAGAGACAGGCGCCTGATCAACTCCTGTGCTCTCTGAACTTATTTCATAAGTAGCTTTAAATGCTGTGTTGAGGAATTAAATTCCAGGCGTCACCTTGGTTTGAGTAAATGTGAACATTGAATCTCTTCTTATTGCCTAACTTAGAGGGCAGTTCTCTCCATATGTTCAGGATTTTGGAGAAATTAAGGAGGGGTGAATGTAACAGACAAGAAAAGATTGTTTAACTTTGGAGTTTTATTAATTTCACCAAAATCCCTCACGATGTGTTTTGATTTCTTTTGAGGATGTGAAATTATTTATCTCAGTTTTAGGTTTTGTATTTCCTTTGCGCTTACGGTCAGCACCTTTATTTTGAAGAATAAAGGAAGTGATGTCCGTAACATCCGGTCTGTCCGACTCTCGTCAGTCTGCCTTGAACCTGACTGCGGGAGGTACGTGCACCGAGCCGCTGTACAGAAAAAGTTTTACTTACAAGTTTTGATGGCGATTTCTTGCGGTGATGGGGGGTGGCGTTGTTCGGTGACATGTTTGTGGTGTTTTCTGTTGTGGAATGTAATCGATTAGCTGCTATTGAATGGGAAAATGTAAGCTAGCTTTCCACGTGTTCTGCCTGTGTGCGTGTGTTAGCGGGTGTGTGGAGGGGTGCGCAGGAGCGCCCGTGCTAACTGTTCTCTCCTTTTTATTGCAACTTAACATATTTCCCCCTTGTGTTAGGTGTTGCATGGAGGGCATGAATATTCACACTCTGTTTTAATTTCATCACGCTGCAGGAATAAATTCCTACCGAACAAGTCGTCTCTGTGTCCAGACTATTGCGCACCAGAACACAACGCAGGGTAGTTGGAGCGTACGGACCGCCCCGGCTACACTGGGAGGATTAACGAAAGAACTCCAAACCGCTGGACATCGGTGTAAACAGAGCCTTTAAAGTTAAGCTGCATGCATCGTGGAGTGTTGGATGAGACGGTGAACACACGTTTACCAGGACTGGAGACAGTGCCCCGCGAGTTACACCACAATATGTGCGTGGATTGCGGTTGCCTGGACTAACGTCCAGCTGGACTAACGTATCAGCTTCGACTTGTGTCCAATGTTTCGCAAAAGCCGGCATCATTACCGGACAGCCACCCGGAAACCAGACGGTCAGCGATAGTGAAATTACTGAACTATTCAATGCAGACTGAAGATGAGGATTCCGAAGGATTTAGCACAGATTTATCAAAAAAAAGAAATAAAAACATATATAAAAAATAATGTCGGTGTATTTTTTTCTATTTAAATACATAGTACAAAACAGTTCAACCAGTCTGTAACAGGTCTGAGGTAGGACCCAAGTACAGCACAGACTGAGACCAGAGCAGTCCAACAGTTTATTCTGAAGCTTCGCACAGAATGGCAGCAATATCCCAGAAAAACAGTCTCAGCAAACAGGAATCCCAGCTGAGAGGTAGCAGACAAGGAACGAGCAGGCAGGGCAGTCACCTTTTTGCTTCCGTTAACTAGCATGCACCGAACAATAAGGTGAGCCGTAAAGAATAGAGTATAACTTTATTTATCCCTTAAGGAGGTTCCGTCAGGGAAATTGATTTCTCCGTTGCACACAGCATATTAAGTACACAAAACACAGAAAAAGCACACAGAAAGCACCAGCACATAGAAAATAGCACATCAAAGTACAGAAACAAACTCCGCAATTTAGATTGCGCCTCTTTATACAATGCGCTGAATGGTGTGCAAAATACGGTAACTTAAGGACTTTTAAATTGGCAACTAAAGCAATTAGTTTATACGTATACTATAGACTATAATTATAGATATGCCCCTACCCTACAGTAAACAGTACAACAGCAGTACAACAGCACTACACCTCTGCTTTATGCAAGTTATATCACTGTAGTTAAGGCTTATGCCTCCTACTTAGACACTACAAGTCAAGAATAACTTCCACCATGTCATTTATTGCTGAACAACATATCTTCATTGTGCTTCTTCAAAAACTCAATATTGCTACACAGCGCTGGCAGTATCAGAACACACCTCACTGAAAATGACTGCAGCCAATGAGTTAATGTCTAAATCATACATTTTTAAGATTTACATACTGCAGTGTTTACCTGTTATGATTAAATTGTGACTGGGAGACTGTCCTCCTAACTGCTGCTGATAGCCGCTACTTCTCTCTGCTCATCCTGCGTCGGGTGAATGACAGGAAGTGAAACATCAGGTCAAATATTTTTTTCACGAACGAAAAACCCCCCGGTATTAACCGGTTTACAATTATTTTCTGTTCTAATTCTCTTCCGGAACAATAAAAAATATAATTTTTTTGGTTTCGTTTTCGTTCCTGTCAAAATACCAAAAGTTTCCGGTTTTCGTTTTGGTTCCATGAACCGGTTCAAAGCCCTGGTTCAGAGTGAAGCTGTGTTCACTCCCCGGTGAGCTCTGACGCAATCTTTGTTGCATCATAAGCTGCCGCAACTTCTCCGTCTCCCTGATTCTCTATCCTCTGTTCTGTAACTGGATCAGTGCTGTTGTTCTGTTTACTGTATGGACAAATTTACTATATGTAAACTAATTGCTTTAATTGCCAATATAAAAGTCCTGAAACTACCCACCTATTTCTATTTACAAGGACCGTTATTAACCAGTTCAGGAACTATATTTTTTTTGTTCTAACCGGTTCAGCAACTTCAATTCATGGGTGGAACGTAAAGCCGGAAACGTTATAATTCTGTTTCTGTTCGGAACAAACTGATAAAAACACATGAACCTTCTGACCACTGCTCGTATGTTGAATCCTGGACTACCTGAGCCAGATCCCACATGAGTCAAGATCTTAATGATCATTTGAAGAAGTCCCGGTCATGTGTGGTTTATCCAGTAGGAACTGGTCTCTGTGTGTGTGGAAACAAACTGGACTCAGATCAGTACTGACATTCTGGATGATGGTGTCCAGGACTGACGCTGTTGGAGCTCTGGTTAAAAAATCCATCCTTGGGCCAGCCACGGCCCAAGGTCGGATTTTAAACGGCCCATTCCTTATGGACATTGATTCTGACCCTTCAACTGGAAAGTTGACAGTGAAGCTGTAGTGATGATTATAATGATGATGATGATGATGATGATGATGATGAGTAGGGCTTGGGGTTAGGGGTTATGTTTAGGGTTAGGTGTGAGAGGTTAGGGTTAGGGTTAGGTAAAATGGAAAACGTAGTTTCTTAAAAGGAACTACAAAGTGCAGTGGCCCAAGGGGTGGGTGGGGTCACCTTAAAATGCCACTGATAAAACCAGGAGTTTAAAGGAATTATTCATTCATTCATTCATCTTCGAACCTGCTTAATCCGCAAACACAGGTCGCGGGGGAGCCGGCGCCTATCCCGGCAGTCTCAGGGCGTGAGGCGGGGGACACTCCGGGCACGACGCCATATAATTAATTAAAATCAATTACAGTATTTTCCGCACTATAAGGCGCACCTACTACGCACTACTACGGGAGTAGTGCGCCTTATAATCCGATGCGCATTGTACAGTATATGGATTAATATTAATAATAGTATTGGTTAAAAACAAGATCGCTGAAAAAAAGCTGGCAGTCATGCTGCACTATGTCACCAGGGGGCACCCTCAGACAGTGTTCAGGCCGTACTACGCCCCCTAACAACGGTGGTGAAGGGGCGTCGCCGAAGTGCCGACTCTCACTCCTAACACCCTGCTGTTTGACGGCAGAGCAGCCTGCTGAGAAGAACATCGGTGACCGGCTACGACAAACGTAGCAAAACATTGGGCATTTTCAACAATTCTATTAATAAAGTTTGACTGACTGCCTGATCTCAGTATTTCCCAACTACTGTGGCGCCGGAAATAACCCACTTTAAAGTTAATTGGTCGAGTGTCAGAACTGGATTCTCGTGACGGTCAATTCTGTTAGTTTGCAGAAACACACGGAGAAACTGGTATAAAGGCGAATGAAAGACCCTCAAAGCTGAACTTCCAGCCTTTTCTGAAATATCAAGAGACAACGGTACCTGGTTTGCTGTACTGATTTGCAAATGTAGTCGATAGTTCTGGGCGGGCGGCGGAGGGGCGCATTTAGGCTTGTGTATTCTGTCTGCAGCGACGTGTGGTGAGATTCACGGCTGTGACACACCGACGTTAAAGTCAGTTCTAGGAGTAAAACAGCGTCACATTTGCCAGTAAATTAGCAGCCTGACATTAAAAACTGGTTAAAAATTGTTTAGACAGCAAATAGCTGCACCTCACCTCCGACTGGACTACCGATCGATCGAAACAATATTTAATAAACGAAGACGAGCGTCGCTGCTTCGAAGTTCAGATCAGGAAATAACCCACCCCGTTCGAACTGAGTGGTCCACTCGTAATGAATTCAACCAGTTTTAATGTCGGGTTTTTTAATATGCGTGTTGACTTCTTTCTAAGATGGCAAAGTGATCAAGTGATCAGGTTTCCTTGAGGCTCAGAATGGCCTCATTGAAATAACAATAGGGGTCGTTCACAGCTGCCTAAAGGTACTCAGTCAATGAATGCTTTAGCTAGTGGACTGATCGCGCAACTACAGCCACAAGTTTTTAAAAAATCTATTTTAATATTTTTTTATTATATGCGCCTTATAATCCGGTGCGGTTTATATATGAAATAAATTATAGAATAAACAATTCATCAAAGGTGCGCCTTATAATTCAGTGTGCCTTATAGTGCAGAAAATACTGTAATTGAGGGAGTAGAAGAAAAGTTGGGGCAATGGGGAGAACATCGGGGAAATAGGATAAAATGGATATTAGACTTGGATATTAGACTTTAAAAAGCACTTTTTGTGAAAAGAAAGGGGAGCAGACAAGAGCTGAATAAAATAATGAAATAAAAAAAATATGTTTCACAATTGGCGGCACGCTGGCGCAGTGGTTAGCGCTGCCGCCTCACAACACTGCGGACCCGGGTTCGAGTCCCACTCTGTGGAGTTTGTATGTTCTCCCCGTGTCTGCATGGGTTCTCTCCGGGTTCTCCAGCTTCCCTCCACCTCCAAAAACATGCACTTCAGGTTAATTGGCCGGTCCCAAATTGCCCTTAGGAGTGAGTGTGTGTGTGCGTGGTTGTCTGTCTTTGTGTGTGGCTCCGCGGCGCGCTCGCGTCCTGCCCGGAGTGTCCCCTACCTCACACCCCATGCCAGCTGGGATAGACTCCAGCTCCCTGTGACCCGCTGCGGTGGATAAAGCGGAAGAAAATGGAGGGATGGATATTTGTGTTGGGGTGCCCAACTTTATGCACCTGCCTACTTTTGTTTAAATAATTATTGCAGACTTTTGGTAAATCCTATAAACTTCATTTCACTTCTAGAACCACCACTGTGTTCATCTGCTATATGATATATGTAATTGAAAGTGTTGATCCAAATAGCCAGTGATTTATAAAGGAAAATCTGGAAAATTATTAGGGGTGCCCAAACTTTTTCATACCTCTGTACTGGGGCTGCCACAAACGATTATTTTGATAGTCGACTAATCACCGATTATTTTTTCGATTAGCCGACTAATCAGATTATACGTAAATTGAATGTAAAACATACAGTTTATCGCACCAGCATGAAGCTGCTCTTATATAACCATCAATACTTTTCAGCTTTAAGTGTTCAAGGTATATGCTAACTAAAAATAAAGACAATTAAGATGATAGTTCATTAAACCTTTAATGAAACATGCTTGTAGCAACAAACAATTGTTTAACTGCGTAGCATAAAGTGCAAACAGCTGAGTAAAATAAGGAAAAGGCACTTGCCTAAACAACACAATACTTCAGGTTTATTTTTTAGTTTTTTTCTTTCCTTAATTTGTCTTTGGCATCAAACATAGCAACAATAAGGTAGGCACCTGTAACTAAGGAATTATTACAGTTTTGGTCTCACTGACTCAAATTAACAAAAGTGCATTTTGTGCTCAGTGCTCACAACTGTATTCAACTTTACTACACTCTGACTCTATGCAGTCCCAAACTGCACAAGGGTCTTTTTCATAGCCAGGAAAGTTAGCATTTCTACATGTCTTGGAGAAAGGCTTGCTCTCTTTGGAGAGCAGATGTTCCCTGCTGCAGAGAAAATCCGCTCCGATGCTGTCTGTCACCAGCATATTCAGTCTGGACTCAGTCAGGACGTTTGCTTGCTGAGGTGTGCATGTAGCTGGCTTTGTAACAAAGACGTCCATTGAAGTAGAACATACTTTTTTAGCACTGAAACATAACGTTAGAAAACATTAGCGTTACCACATTTCCTATTCAAACACATCACTGTTGTAGCGTTACAGAAAACATATGAAATATGTGTGCTAAGGGCGGCTAATGAATCAAATCGTCATCGCTAATGTTAACGTTTACAGCTATATGAGTAAGTAGTAGTAGTAGTAAGTTAGCTCTCTGTTTACGCTAATATTAGCCGCTAACTACCCAGTGAGCTTACCGAGACGACGGTCCCTCTTCATCGTTGCCACAACCTGCTTCCTTTTCAGGTGCTCGAGCATCGCAGTTGTGTTGTCGTGGAAGGCAACTTCTGTCTTGCAGATATTGCATTGCACACTTTTCTCTTTTGTTTTTCGTAAAATGCTCCCACACTTTTGAGCTCTGGTGCCGCCGGGTAGCCATGACACCAGAGCCCCTCTGGTATAACTTCCAGTGACATCTCGGCTGGCTCCGATTACCTCTACTGTACAGGTGTGTCAAGGACAGAAAGGCAGGCGCGGCCGTGGAGGTGCCGCAGCAGTTTTGAGAGAAAAACAAAGATTAAAAAAAAATAAAAATGACGCGTCGACTATTAAATTAGTTGTCGACGATTTTAATAGTCAACATAATCGTGACTAGTCGACTAATCGTGGCAGCCCTACTCAGTACTGTAGATGTCCCTCAGTGAGAAGTGCAGCTGTTTACATTACAATCTACCCGTTACAGGAACATTTGGCTTTTAAGGGGAATTTGAGGCAATACTGATGGTATGGGTGGTGGCATTTTGTCCAAACAGCCTTTTTTACACAATTATCATTGAAATATGCCGATATGTCATTGAAAATTCTATAGCTAATGTATGATACCATTGAATTTGGTAAATGTTTTATAGTTTGTGTTTTTTGCCACTTTGGCACAGAGTAATAAAACAAGTCAATCTTTTATAAAGATGCACAGCACATTACTACAATATTTTTAGTAATTTTTAGACTCAACCGTCTACTTCCATATGATGATGAGTTTGAGTCTCTTCCTGGCCCTTGGCCCCCAGTTTCTACCCAGAGAGTTTCCTCCCTCAGCAGTAGTGCTCAGAACAACAAAGCAGAACAGTGTCCAAGAAGCTCCACTGTGGCTCCACGATGAAGACTAGGAGGACGTGGAGCAGGAAGAGGAGGAAAAACACAAGCACCTGGTTGTGGGAAAACCCCAGTAGGTGTGAAGATGGTGGACAGGTGCATGGGTAACGACAGGAAGGACAACATTGGAAAAGAAAGTGAGGAGGGAAAGGGTCGGAGGAATCCCTACAGCCCAGTAGAAGACACAAAAGAGGTTGGCCTCATCCGAGTTCGGGCTACAAGTGTCAGAACTTGGAGAAGAACAAAAGAGGCTTAAACAAAGTTTGTTAAATACAGTTACTGGGAAACATCAAGCTTTGAGTTTATTACATCTCAAGGGGCAGTGATGTATTGTATTTGTCAGTGTTTGTGTGTCTGTCTGTCTGTCCGTCTGTCCACCAAATATCTTCACAACTGTTGCAGATAGAAAGATGAAAGAAAAATAACATTATTTAGGCAGCAAAGGGGATGAAAATGAGATGATGACCTTGACCTTGAGAAAACTAGGTCAAGGTCAAATTTCAATTTTTTCTGGAAGGCAGTCACGTGATACTGTACACGCATTCTATTGGCTGACGGGCATCCAGAAGTGCAAAACATTTTGTGAGTCTCGGACTTCCGTGAGGCACAAAAGTGCTTTAAACAGTCAAGAGTGTGGGAAAAGGTAATACAGATAGAAGGTGGTTTATATCAGTATGAGGAGGGTTCATAAACGTTTAAATTACCACAAATAATAAGATGAATAGTTTGTCACTTTATTGCGGAATTCATTAATCGCATGTGGTTCCTGGAGTGCATTAACCGCGAGGAACGACAGTGCACTGTATACCTTTTTAGGTACACATCTCTGAAACTTGATGAGATAATCACAAAACAGAAATCAACATTTTCAGGAAGCCAGGGGGACAGAAATGTGTAGGTCAGGAAAAATGTTGAATTCAAGGTTGTTGCTGGATGTTGCAGTTTCTGACTGTCTTGTTAATTTAGTTTAAATTTTTAGGAATAATGAAGATTTGTCAACCAACTAACTAATGCTAGTTTAGCTATTAAAAAAAATTGACCCAGCAAAGAAAACAGCAGTGGCAAAAAGTAGCAATGTTCATTTTACTAAATAAAGCTCACTAGCTAAAACATATGAATATATATAAACTACCGAGAACCCGTGGAAATTCCACGACAAAACAATAATATCAGACTTCATACCAAACATATGAAAAGACTGAATAGCTACTTTGTTCTATGGAGAAAGACAGATAGTAAATAAAAATGGTAAAATGCTTATTGGTTCTTCTTCTTTTCCTTTCGGTTTTTCCCTTCAGGGGTCGCCACAGCAAATCAATTACCTCCATCTGTGTTCGACATTCCTCTTCTCTCACACCAACCACCTCCATGTCCTCTGTCACTACATCCATAAACCTCCTCTTTGGTCTTCCTCTAGGCCTCCTGCCTGGCAGTTCAAAACTCAGCATCCTTCTACCAATATATTCATTGTCTCTCTCTCTCTTTTCCACACTCTCCATTGGTCTGGACTGTAGACGCTAAGTACTTAATTAGACCCCAGACCTATTTTGGCCGTTTTTTGGTACTTTTGTTAGTTCTCTCTATTACCACATTAAAATGCTTGGTATGTTTATCTTCAGCACAACTTCAGCTATATGAAGAGATAGTTTTTATTTCCCTATAACTTACTATATTGACATATTGGGGCAAAATAGACACACACAGTCAAATTCGGAAATAGAAAAATGTTATGTTATTGCACATAAAAACCACAAACATGCTGATCGAATTGATTTTTAACTCTAAAAAGTTTGCTATAGGCTTCTAACATAATTATGTACTTTGTGTCATTTGTGCTACTCTTCAAAGGAGTTTTTTAGGCCCTAATAGACAGTCAAATTCAAAAATGGAACAAATTGTATTTTATTGTACATAAAAACCCAAAAAATGCTCATTGAATTTGATTTTGAACTCAAAAAAGGTTGCCATAGGCTTCTAACATAACTATATGTAGTTTGTGTCACTTGTGCCACTCTTCAAAGGAGTTTTTCAAAGTAAGACAATGCGCACGAAACATACATAAATCGTGCGCATAATTGTTTGCGTCATTCAGACGTTTGCGTCACATGACAAGATGCACCAGTCACGGTACGTGTTTGCATCACGTGACAAGCATGTATGAATCACGAAACATGTTTACATCACGTGAATACATGCATCACCACTTGTATGATGATCTTTGATCTAATGTAAACGATCTGGTTTTCCGGGGTCAATCGACTCCAAATAAAAACCGGAAGACAGTTTCACATCTCTACTGTCACGTAAACATGAACACGGCAATCCACATGACAGACTTCATTAGTTAAGAATGGTTTAAAAACATCATGCGCTCTGATCACGCTGGCGTGATCATCGGGCTTTAAGGGTTAAAATCCTCCACCTACTTGATCTCTTCTCCCTGTAACCTCACTCTTCCACTTGGGTCCCTCTCATTCACACACATACTGTATACTCCGTCTTGCTGCGGCTAACATTCATTCCTCTCCTTTCCAGGACAGACCTCCACCTCTCTAGCTTCTCCTCCACCTGTTCCCTGCTCTCACTACAGATCACAATGTCATCTGCAAACATCATAGTCCTGTGTAACCTCGTCTGTCAGCCTGTCCATCATCATAGCAAACAGGAAGAGGCTTAGAGCTGATCCCTGATTCAGTCCCACCTCCACCATGAACTCCTCTGTCACACCTACAGCACACCTCACCAGTCTTACAGTCCTCGTACATGTCCTGCACCGCTCTAACATACTTCTCTGCCACTCCAGACTTCCTCATACAATACCACAGTTCGTCTCTGGGCACCCTGTCATAAGCTTTCTCCAGATCTACAAAAACACAACGCAGCTCCCTTGGGCCTCTGTGTACTTCTCTATCAACATCCTCAAAGCAAATACTGCATCGGTAGTGCTCCTTTTTTGGAAAGAAACCATACTGCTGTTCACAATGCTCACTTCTGCCCTTGTTCTAGCTTCAACTACTCTTTCCCATAACTTCATTGTATGGCTCATCAGCTTAATTCCTCTGTAGTTGCCACAAATCTGCACATCTCCCTTGTTCTTAAAAATGGGCACCGGCACACTGCTCTTCCATTCCCTATGCATCTTTTCACTATCTAAGATACTGTTTAACAACCCAGGATATTCTAATTGACAATTCAAATTTTCTTAAGATATGTAACATATCTTTAGAACGATATGTTACATCTCTTTCCAAATTACAGCAGTTTTGGAATAACAGGTTGTTTTCATTCATTGTAAGAAATGACCTAAACATTGTTCTATCCTATGTTCCTTTAAATGATGCTCAGGTTTGCTGACACCACAGAGTATTAGTCGACTCCAAAAAGAGTCGGACACACATCAATTAATAAGTCAAGGCACCATGTGGTCTGTCCTCTTGAAAAAAATAGAGGACAGACCACATGATCCTAAATTCATTCATTTAAATAAAACAAAATCAATCATGGAAAGTATTCAAAAATTACCCTCACAAAATATTTTATTGGGAATTTCAGCAAAAATATATTCATAGACGTGTTAGAGTCGGTAGCAGTCCATCTCTGCTCTGCCATTGCACAGAACAGCTGTGGCTTTGGACGTGGTGATTCAGGAAGTAGACCGGTTTGTGTTCTTGATGACCGGACTAGCAAGACGTTAAAGGTGTGGTTCATTAAAGCTCATTTTGAAGCTACAGCGGGAGGTGGAGGGAGTAGTGGGAACACGCCCAACAACGTACTGGTTTGCCCACTCGGCCGATGACAGGAAGTTTGTGGGCGTACGCCCGTGGCGGTATCGCAGGAAGAGGTGGAGTCGGTGCAAAAGTTGTCTGGAAAGGGCGGCGGCCTTGGCATCGTTGCCCCATCTGCCGCCCACCGATGAGGAAGGAGAACACCGGAGGTCCCGTCTGAGGAGACGTGAAGCGAGATTTGGGGAAAACTTCACGAGACAGACCTGCTGAGCGCTGACCCAAACGTGACGATGAAGATCTGGAGCGCTGCACTGATGTGGATGAGGAGGAGGACCGAGCCAGGGCCCTAAAGGAAAGGAGAGAGTCCATCATATTCACCAATTCAAACCCAGTAATGACAGAAGGCTCTGTGCGTTTGCTTCACCTTCCTGATCCAGGAACAACCAGGCTGGGCGGCGGTGCATCGGTGCGAGGACTTCCATCCTGCCTCGGGCTGATGTTGAGGTTTGCCGTCAGCTGTGGCATCTTTCGAGTTGTGTCAGGATTGGAGGCGAGACCAGGAGGTTCCTTCCTGTCATCACTAACCTGGACCCGGGGGCAAGGGGGGTAGCTGCCGAACCCCGGTCCCGTGCTAAACCGGACAGCTAGGCTGTCCCCAAAAAAGGAGTAGAGCTCACAGTACATGGCCGGTAGAGGGACCGGTGTCCACTCCTCCCATGGACAGCCGACTCCACCCGCCTGGAGGTGGCTGGCAATTCCCAGGGCGGCTTCAGACAGAGGCTCCGGAGGGGGGCTGAGTCCAGGAGAGCTCACCTTGTAACCCATGTCCCCCACCACAGAGCCCATCGGTCCACTGGTGCCTCCCTCTGCTGGCTGTGACAGAGACTTCATCTTCAGCAGGCGCTCGACGGCCACCTGCAGGACACCCAAGGACAAATTAGCACGACTTGGAGGCCCCTGAAATATGATGCGGTGCATTTGTTATAAATACATTCAGGGGCAACAAATCTGAGGCGGCCCTTCGGGGACATTCGTTCTCCCTTAACAAGCTTTGATCTGGAGCTCAACTGAGCACAAATTCAGTCTTGCCGTAATTGAATGTGTCGTTGTAACAGGACTGACCAAGATGGCTCCGTAGACCTTATGTCCATCTGCTTTAACCTGGGCGTTGGACACAGAGTAGTCATCCAACACGGCCTGGAGGTTTGCCCAGTAGGCAGGAAGGTGAGGAAACAGAACTCTCTCAACAGCCTGCCGACAAACACACACAAACCACCAACTTCACTCAGATGTGAGACGAGAGGAAAGAGACATAAGAAGAACGTGGAGAAAAACTGACAATGAGGCACATCTATGAGGTGGAGTCACTTATCTCGCTAAAGACACTAAAGATTCACCTCCGCCACGTTTAACCTGATGTGTGTTTGTCTGTTTATGACAAACTTCAAATTAAATTCCTCGTAGACAATTCTAAAACAAATTACTTACCATAACCTCCACTTTGCTGCTTGAAGTTCTATAACCCTAGTAATTAAATTTAAGATTGACGAATTTAAACTGTTGACATACCTTCCATCCCAGAGCATGCAGTCCCACTACGGCTCCATAGTGGGAACAGAGCGGTCTCACCGGGTCCGACAGAACCTTCTGAAGCGACAACAGGATCTGATGGTAGAGACCACTAACCAGATCACCATGAGTCCTGGGAGGACAAAATAATGACAATATCATCACTATTAAACCGGCGGTCACTAGGTGGACGTGTAAATGAGTTTTAAGAGTAACAATAAATGTCTTGGTGGGTTCTTTTTTTTCAGCTTTATAAATCAATTTAAAGTAATTTATTTTAAATCCAGCAAGAACCACAAATAAAATGACCGTAATTTTATTGATTATTCCACAGAAACTCAACGAAGTCCGTTGTTGAGCTGCTTACCAGAAGATGTGGCTGAGCAGCAGGGCGGCGTAGTCTCTGAGGGTCCAGTGGTCGTTAAGGGGATTGATGGAGGCAGCCAGAGGCTCCAGGATGCAGTACATGACACTGGAGACCAGGCTGCGAACATATGAGCCCAGGTACAGGTAGGGGTTCTGGACCAGGCTCTTCACCATGTGGAGAAGCCTGTTGAGTTGCTCCAGGTCATGGCTCACCGACTTCACCTGGACAAGAACAGAAAACCAAAGGAAGAAATAAATCCCAAGTTCAGTCACAGATTGCTCACTTTTGCTTTATGCTAAAAAAAACCTAATTATGAAGTAATAAAATTAATGCAAACCTTGCTTGTTTGAATTCTAACCATACAGTGGTACCTCTACTTACGAATGTCTCTACATACGAAATTTTCTACTTACGAAACGCCTCAACAGGAAAACATTGCCTCTAGTTACGAAAGAAATTTCAATTTACGAAAGGTAAAAAATACAGTATGGGCTGTTACTCGCAGCTCCCAAAGGTCCCCGAACGCAACATTCTTATAGCTGCTCTGCCATTGGCTATTACCTAGCATCCTAGCATCCCATTGGCTAAGAGGGACCTCTGTGTGTAGCTAGATATGTGTCTATGCAGCGTCCTCGTCATTCGGCCCTTGACCCATGAAGTGTTCTGAAATATATTAACTTTTTGAATATTCACTATGGACTCCAAGAAAGTGACGGAGAAAAGAGAAAAATAAAAGATGAAGAAAATAGTTTTTTTCTCCATACAAACAAAGCAAGAGACAACAGAATAGTGTGAAAAAGGGATGCGTTTGGTTGATCTTGCCAAAGAATATGGCCATAATGGATTTACAATCGCCACGTTATTGAAACAAAAGGAAGCCATAAAACACCGGGAGGTTAAGGTATTGCGTGGGTGGTTGGAGAAGTTCAAAAGGAGGACTGGAATATACTGTGTTGTTCGGCATGGTGAGGCAAGAGTGCATGAACCAAAGAAGGCAAAAAACAATGAGGACAGCAGTTAAAAGGTAACTGACCATCATTTTTATTCTTTACTCTATTATTTGTTTTTTACATTATGCACAACTCTCATTTATAGTGTAATAATCTAATTGTAACATGTATCTGTTACATGTTTTGATGCATTTTTATGCTTTTTAAAACACTTATGTCTGAATTTTGGGGGGCTTGGAACAGATTAGGACATTTGCATGAAAAATGCATCACTACTTACGAAATTTTCTACTTACGAAATTTTTTCCAGAACCATTAATTTAGTAAGTAGAGGTACCACTGTATTTAATAAGAATCATCAGTACAGGACAAAACCAGTCCAAGCAAACTTAAAACAGATATATTGGCAAAAACACTGGATCATTCATTTTAACAGCAAGTTAGGACTTTAGATTTCACTAATTAAAACTAAAAAACTAATTTACACAACATATTTGGACATTTAAAATTTCTCAATTACATTATATACAGCTCAAAAGACGTACAGTAGTTCAGAATTCAACCCAAGTCTTTGCTCAAGAAAAACTTGTTCCCATGGAAATGCAAAAAATTCTTTTGTAAATGTAAACTCACAATTACATGTAAGTTTTAAGATGAACTCTCAAATAGTTCAAGTTAAATATTTTTTGACAAATCTAGAAAAATAAAGAAGAAGCAATCAAATATCAAAAAGACTCATTTTTGACAGTTTCAGGAAAAAAAAAGAACAGTTTATGACTTTTACCCCAGCTGAAAACATTGTACCCTCTGCTAGGGGGGTAACAGGATGACCTACCCCACTGATGACATATACAAAGTACGGCAGGAGGGCAGCAATCTTGGAGTTGGACTGGAGGTCCAGCAGTGCCACCTGTAGGGACACCAACAGGAACGATGATTGTTCATCCTCTAAGGAAAACAGCTGTTTGTGTTCAGCACCAGCCTACCTTCATTAGGTGAGGGTCCTCCCCTAGGATGGCCCGTGTGACCTGCTGGTAGTACTTCAACAGGTCGTCTGAGAGGGACTTCACCGCTGTGGGAACTGTAACAAAACAAGCGTCAAGTCTGATTATGGCGAACCAACAATCTTCATCGGGGTTACACTGACACCCCCAAACGTAGAACCACACACAGACATCCTTGAGACACAGGTGCAACGTGGATGTTTCAGATGTGTTTACTAAGCCTGCCAGTATATCTGCTGTTCAACAATACATGATCCTGTTAGGGTAGAGCAATGAGACAACATCTATTTCAGAGGACAGAAAAACTGTTTCCTGTTAAGCTCAGTCAAAATCATAAGTTTTTAAAAATATTGTAGCAAACAGCATAGAATGAGGGACAGTGTTTAGTAATGATAATTTCTTAATCCTAGACAATATGAGACAGGCGATGTTGGTGGGCTAACTCTAATTTAATGTAGGCCTACTGAGTTGACAACAGAGGAAAATAAAGCAGAGAGAAAAAATCTTTGGATCGCTTCAACTCTCCAATTTGAAACATAACTGATTTTTTCCCACTTTTGACTTCTACCAGAGCTTTTAACTTCCCTCATCAGGGGTCAAACATGACACCATGTCCTGTCCCACCACCCTGACAGCTCTCTTCTTTCACACACATTGAATCGGTGCACCTTTGTATTTTAAAATCATGTCATGCAATAAAGGCACATGTCCTGAGAACTGTCGAGTTGCCCCTGAGAATGTGACTGCCCTTTACTCCACCATCTCTCTCCATTATTGTGTGTCTACAGACCTTTGTGTGTGTGTGTGTGTGTGTGTGTGTTTAATATAAATATGGAGTGTAAAAATAATTTCCCCACATTAATGAAAGTACAGTCAAACTTCGGTTTTCGAACGCTTCTATTCTTGACCAAATCGGTTTTCGACCAGAAAATCCGAGAATTTTACGTCTCTGAACTCGACCAAAATTTGGCTCTCGACCAAACCAAAAGAAGCCGAGCGTACCTGAACGCGACTCACTTGGGAGCCAAGCGAACTGCCCAGGATGCTTCCTCTGTAGCGCCTTCGTGTTCAAAGTTCGATAGGATATCTTTTATTAAAATAAAACACAGTGTCTATTTCTAACCCTTTTTATTTATGGTAAACAGTATACAGTGCGGTTTATGGTGCAAAATAGTAAAAAAGAACTTAGAAAAAGTTGTTTTTTTAGATTTGGAACGGATTAAAATTATTTACATTAATAGTAATGGGAAAAATAGTTTCGGATTTCGAACAACTCGCTTTTCGAACAGCCTTCTGGAACGGATTATGTTCGAAAACCGAGGGTTGACTGTATGTTAAAGTATGTTAAGTATGTTTAAGTCCTGCCTGAAAGCTCCCCTCCAGGCTTACCTGTTCCCTGAAGCTCCAGGTTACCTTTCCCATCCAGGTAAGAAACATTCACTGAAGACAGAGAAGTATTACAAAAATTATCAGTAAATGATGGCTGACAGGTCTGAATCATGAACATTCTGTCCCAGGTTATAACATACATACCTCGAACCATCGTCTCAGCGCAGCCTTTGGGAATGTTGGTGGCCAAAGCCAATTCGACCAGGTTGATGTCCCGATCGTCAACGAAGAAGAGCTCCCCTTCTTTAACTGAACGGAAAGGGAGAGCATCTGGGGCTCCGTAGCCACAAATGGCCTAACAAACACACCAGATGACAACAGTGAAAGGCGGTGACAACTGGAGCACGTCCCTAATGAGAAAGCAGCAAAACATCTCTACCTCAACGTTACTCCAGCGCAGAGCTCTGTTCAAGTCCTCCACTGTCAGCTTCCTCCTCTTTGAGTGTCTCATAAACTGAGAGCTGCTCTGTGTGGATCAAAACGACATGACACGTTTTACGCTCATCGTTATCAGATGAGCAGTTCAAGCTGTTGATGCTATTTTTAGAGGGGTTCGAACATAAGTCGTTCAGTTGTCCATCCACCCCTGACCTGTGCCGCCTCCCGGAGACGGTAGCACACGTCTTCAGCGAGGAGAGCAGCCACCTCGTCGCTCAGATCCACGCCGGTGCTCTCCGCCATCAGCCGAACCGAATCCCGAGAAACCTCGGCGAAGCGCCGCTCCTCTCGGTCCGCCATGCTGGGGGCGACCCGTCACAAACTGTCTGGTAAAACACACACATTAACCCCGGGCCAGCACGTTTTTGACGTGAAGAGAGAGAGGAGGAAGATCCGTGACGTCCCGGAGCTCGTGCGACCAGATCCGGTAAAGAGTTCCTTCAAAACACAATGGCTAACGCAGACTCGCTGTATTATATACATTTAACACTAATAAAAACTAATTTGGATTCTGTGTATCAGGTATAACGATATTAAAATTACTTGAGTTTAATTACATTATGCAGTATTCGTTTGTTGAGTAAAACTCTTGCTAATAGATCTAATGTAGAACAGACCAGTTGAAGCTCGTAGCTAGCTAAAACCACCAAAATTGCTAATAACAAACTGAATAACGAGAAGAATGGCTAATTATTTAATAATGAAGTTCACTTTACCTTTTTAGCAACAATAGCAGGAACTGGAGTTTATTTCGTGTCCAGTTTTTTTACATCATGTAAAACATTTAGCGCGCCGCTACTGTCTTACGTAGCGAGCACTATAAAGTACTTCCGACGGACCTTTCAAAATAAGACGTGCATAACCTGCACATTTAACATTAAATTGCGTTGATGACAAAATCACACTCTACTTTTGAGGCAATAATATGTCCCAGTTTAATGTTTCCAAGCAGTTAAAGTGAATAAACCAGAGAAAACCCCGGGAGATTATTATCTTTGCTCTATAAGAGTCACTTATTTACATTTTCCCGTTTTAACAGGTCCGCACAATTTTGACCATGTCGCACGGTTATTACGCACGGAGGGGGCGGAGTCTGTACTGCATCTAAAATGGTATCAGGCATCCCATAGAAGGCGCACGCAGGTATTAAACTATTAAATATGGACGCCTGAGTTGACCAGAGGTCACTCTCCATTTGAAGTCAATTTCTAAACCCGTGCTTTGTGCTGTTAACAGAAGTGTAGGTCACCCAGGGACGTGCAGCCATTTCAGTTGAACTGCACGGTGGTGCAGTGGTTAGCGCTGTCGCCTCACAACACGGCGGACACGGGTGCGAGTCCCGCTCTGTGCGGAGTTCGCATGCTCTCCGTGTCTGCGTGGGTTCTCCGGCTTCCTCGCGCCCCCAAAAGCACGGGCTTCAGGTTGATTGGCCGTGGTGTCCCCCGCCTCGCGCCCTAGCCGCCGAGATAGGCTCCGGCTCCCCGTGACCCGCTGCGGCGGTTACAGCGGTGGTACTCTGAAGAGTGACTGAATTGGTAGGAAAGGGTTTACAATTTAAAAACACTTGAATGGGATGCTATGCATCACTTCAGTCCAAGAGATGTGGATTACACCAGGTTTTGGTCTCCTTTATTCCAAAGGGGCGCAAGTCCAGTTAAATGAAGGTTGTTGCAGCACATTCCAGGTGGAGCAGATGTTCATCTTATTCAGGTTTAAAGAGTTATGGTGCCGATACTGGTTAAACACTTTGCTCAATCAGACATAAAAATTAAAGTCCGGTGCATGCAACAAAAAATGTGAACATATTATACTCAGCCAGCTGAAGTCACCTACATTTTAGTGCATTTACACTTTGAAAAAATAACCTTGATTGTTGAAGCCCAGTTCTGAAAAACTACTCAGAAACCACATAGTACATACAGTACTTCAGAATTCAACCAAAGTCTTTGCTCAAGAAAAAGTTAGAGATTAAAAATTCTTTATTTATGAACCAACTGGAATGTGTGACAGACTGAATAAAGTTTAAAAAAAACCATCCAATTAGAAGTGCCCCGTTGTCCCAGATGTCCTCGGCCTCGTTGCTGCTGATGGAGCGACAGCAGAACCAGAACACTCCGATGCAGACTGGACTTTCATAAAAATTAGGTTTCACTTCAGTACTTTGCTCCATTTATTTATGCAACTTAGCTCTGGCTTTACCGACTTACTGAGATTCAGTTTTTCCATCACTACCTATTAAACACAAGTATAGAGGATACTCTTACAATACAATAGTTAATAAATTACAATCACACCCGTAGTTTTAAAGAGACCATCATCCATCTATAAAGAACCATTAATGTTCTATTAGAAGTCTACATTAAGCCTTAACCAGCTCAAGGCCTGTTTGACCTGACAAGTGCTCAAGTCAAACAGCAATTAAAAAATATAAAATAGAGGTAAATAATTTAAGTGCAAAAAATTGAACTTTTGAGTACTGATGCTGGTTCTCTGGAGAACCACGTCCGCTCAGAGCGCCCTGTTGTCCCAGATCTCCTGGGCCTTGCTGCTCTCCAGCTGCCGCAAATGAAGTGCCAGCGGCAGCAGCAGATCACTCAGGTGCTGACTGGAGAAAGTGAAGGCATTGTGGGCCGTTTCTTCCACAGATGGGGTAGCCAGAGGGGATGAGGTGGAGAAAGTAGGTGAGGTGGGAGAGGGTAACCCTGTGCTACCGCTGGATAGCTTGGAGAGTTCAGGGCTTTTGACCTTACTGGGCAGGCCGTGCTGGAAGCGACAGCGCGTGCCATACAGACAGAACCCAAAAGCGCTGAAGGTACGGCACAGAGCTCCACGGGGCTTCCACTCCTTGGACTGTTGGTGCTGGGGGTTGAGGATGGGTGGGGTCTTGTCTTCAGCCTTGTCAAACAAATCTGGACTACTGTCACCATCTCCACCCTCAATGTGCAGGAAGTTGCAGCGGTTCCCGAAGGGACAGATGCCAAATGTGCAGAAGCTGCGACAGGGGACGTTCCTGCGGCGCCGCTGGGAGGGGCGCCGCTCGGTGGGACTGTGGACGAACAGGCAGCGGTTGCCGTAGTAGCAGTAGCCAGTGGTGTGGTAGCTACGGCACAACTCAGTCTTGTATTTGGGATGCCGGAAGGGAACATGGAGCTCATGGAGGCCGTGGGCAAACTGGCAGCGCTCAGCGTATTTGCAAAAACCAGAAGCCGAGTAGCTGGTGCAGAGCTCCGTCTTGTAACGGGTGGAACAGGCCCATGGGATGAGTGGGGGGGAAGACTCCAAAGGAAGAAGGGTGTTGGCCAAAGACGAACTGCCGCCATCTTCAGAGTCTTCACTGAGCAGCAAGTTGTCCACCATCTCCTCATCTTGGTGTGATGGCAGGAACAAATCATCCGCACTGGTCTAGAGGAAAAAAAGATCAGAGTTTAATGTGGAAGAAACTAGGTTCTTTAAGGAAAAGTTCATCAAGAACTGACATGTCTTTTGAGACCTCAATTCAATGTTGAAAGATTGAGATTGTAGGTCACAGAACATTTCTGGAACGTCATGACATTCTACAAACTTTTATTTCAAGTTTCAAGTCTTTAACAGCTCAAATCAGAAGTGCCACTGTCACTTATGCTTGCTCTAGAGGGTTCATTTGGGTTTTTCTGAGTTGCCATGATTAAGCGCTATACAGCTAAAAAATTGGGGTACCTACACCAAGTTCATGCAACCCCTCACAATCAGCAGTCACTCATTACCCAGATGACTATACTTCAACTTAGTCATGTGTACCGAATATGCACGACATACAGCACAGATGAAATCAGTCCTCAGACACACAGGCAGTTAAAAAAAACCCGAAAGCCGCTCTAGCGGGAGAGTGCACACAATCTGCCATTTTGTAGAAACAGCCGTTTTAATTGAGAGGTCCTGCGGTCTGACAAGTGGTGCGTACAGCCATTTGCACTCATACAGTCTGTGTGCTAATGTTATTAGCTTGTCAAGGTTTGAGCTGATAAAATTACAAACTGCTTCAAATCAATTTGGGACCATTGGATTTCAGGAGCCGTTGGTGACAGTGCAATTTGGAAGAACGTTTGTGATTAGTTTTTAAATGTAAAACTAGTCAGCATAGTCAGTCCTTAAAATGCTGGAAGGTTGTTTTCCTGTGTAGCTGCAGAAATAGTGTTCCTGTGTAGCTGCAGTGGGTCGTCTAGTGTTTCAAGATTGGCGGTTGGATTCCTGCTCCCACCCAAAACACACAAAGGTGAGCAGACAGTGGAAGGTGTCAGCTCACCTCCAGAGCACTGCCGAGGCTTCCTTGAGCAAGGCCCCGTCTCCCTTACAAATTGCTCATTTAGGCACACCACGAAGGAGCTGCCCGCTACTCTACCTCTGCATGCGTACAGTCCCCGTGTGAGTTTCTGTTCAGTGCCTGTACACACATAAATATGCATGATTCAAACTAACTAGAATGTGCCACTAATTTCCCTGTGGGAATTAAAATCAGTATATAAAGTTAAATTTAAAAAAATTAATGTGACTCAATAACAATTGTTTCTATCAGTATATAGATCATTCATCGTTTTGGCTGATCCGTTTCTCCAGCTTGATAGTTAATTACATTCATCCCTGTCTGAAAAGAGATAGAAGTACAACAACTTGTCATTAAAAAAAAAGTTCAAAAATTTCTATGCTCAACACCTCTGATGCTCTGGACAAAATTCATGACGACGAAGACAGTTATTTGCAACAACCTGCAATCAAACAAAAAGGGCATCAACAAGCCTGGTGTTCAACCTCCGACCAGTCAATGAAGGTTCACAGCTGTGGAGTCATGTGGGCTGATGTCCATCTCATTAAACTTCCTCTACCAAAAGACTTGATGTTTATGATAGTTTACAGCCTAAACTGTCAGTAGTTAACTTTTCAGAAATTTCTACTGGACCACCTGGACTCTTGAAAACTTTCAGTTCCAGTCAAAGACAATTCTGGCAAAAGAGTCACATTCCCAGCGCTGAAACCATTTAAAAATGTTACCTACCAAATACAATTATAGATACTGCATGTAAAGAAAATATATTTAAATATAAACTTTAAAATGTCAATACAATAAACAATCGGGAGCCGTATTAAGTAGAAAACCACATCACTGAACAGCTAATGATGCTGTACATATATGTTAACACACCATTTTTGACACTTTGAATCACATCTTATAATTCACTATTGTAAATCACTTTTTAATTAGTGTGCCTGTTAAACCATCTTTACCTTGCAGATAACAGTAACTCACAACATCCTAAATTTGACCTCTGACTGAAGAATTACGTGATTCTGCCAGCATGTCCTTGAGTGGATCCTGCAGCTGCGAGATAGTAGAGTGAGCCTCCCCAGAACATGAAATAATTGCCACAATGTGGGAAAATGGAGAACATCTTGTGGTGGCATCTTCTGATTGGATGAGAGTTAGATCATCCAATATGAACACCTACTAGAAAGGGTATAAATATTGTATGTAAATTATGGCTCTTTGCACACAGCTTGGAGGTGTTTTTTTCCTGTTAGTCTCTGTGCCCAGAAATTTCTGCAAATAAAGTACTTTGTTTTTGCAACTTTACTTGGTTTTTGTCCCGTTTATTTAACTTCGAAAAGAAATTGTCCTAGTTCAAGATCAACGAATACGCCGAAAGGCCACGAGGTCAGCCGTCCTCCAGGACCAGGTTTTCCGGCCTTTCCTTCACTATATTTAGTGATATTCAAATGTAGTTTGATCTTTTGTCGGTTGGCGGCAGTGCTTTGGTCCCCCGGTGGTCTAGCCGGAATCCCCACCCCCACCCCCCAAAAAAAAACACCCTCCAGGAACGACGGCGTCATCTTCAATCTGATAGTCGGCTTTGCTTATGAGTGATACACGTACCATGTAGATGAATTATAAGTGGTATATTTTTAGCGTACTTAACGTCTACTTTTAAACGTCGTTCAAACTTGTGTTAAGAACCAACTGTGCTGCACGTACCTCAAACATGGCTGGATGGCGATGTTCTTCGTGTTCAGGAGGTGAACCTCAACAGAAACCAACCTCCAGGAAGCTGCGGTTCCGTCGGGACGCACGTCAGAACAGACTGGACCCCGAAACCCCTGATCTGCGTTTGGCTTTTAAACCGCCTCCAACCTCCCGCGTACAGGTCACACGATCAGCGTCAGGTGCGTCGGTTCCGAACAACTTCCAGAGATCAGCCAATCACATGGAAGAGCAGCGAACGCACCTGGTGAAGGAAGGACACACCCACGGACGACACGCCTCGTGTTGAATTGATGTCCACGACCGCCGGTAGTGATGTGCAGATCAAGTGTCATAAAGCTTTGAAGTCTTTCATCCAGTGAGTTCAGTCGTGTTTAGGTAGGACCCAGAAATATCAGTTGGCATGACTTTGAACTGTGCGTGTGTGTGTGAAATATATGTATAATTAAAAAAAAAAACATTTACAGTGGGGTTGGGGTATGGACAATGATCATGGGTTAATCATCATTGGGTTTGAATTTAAAACCTCTTTCCAAACTATCTCTAATCTTGTCAGTTATTTCAAGAAGTCATTCTTTTTTAACTTACAGTACTCCTTTCCGGACTTTTCCTTTAAATAACTTCTTTTTCTGACTTGCTGCGATTCAATCAATGACATATCCTGTCAAGCTGTTGGACGTTTTCCTCACCCAGATCCATCTGAGTTTTTCCACCAGCAGCTATTAAACACAGGTAAAGATGATCAGCTGAAGATTTTTCTTAAGGTTTGGCAGTAAAACCCTCCATGCAGTTCTCCATGAGAAAACATCTAAGAAACGCAGTTGAGAAAAGCTCAATGACTGACCACGAAGAAAAAAAATCTTTATTTCTTGTTGTATCAAGATACAATAAAGGATACAGAGACATTGGAATAGAAAACACTTGAAAAAAGTTTAAATTTTAGCATGTTTGTTTCTCCATCATACAAAAGTCAGCACATTGTCCCTTTAGAATGTTATCAGATTCAAATGTCTGTCCGTCCTGCCCTGTGAAGGGGAGCAACAGTTTGCTATCAGAGCCATCTCCACCAGCCTGGAGTAAAACCACACATTTCAGGTGTTTAAAAAAAGGTTTCGAATCGGTTTTCCACTTTTTCTTTACAGAGATTAGTATTTGATACATACATACTTCAATTCATTTTTTGTTTCAACATTACAAAGCCCACATTGGGACCAAACATGGTATAAAACCAGTGTAACCCTCACAAACAGTGGAGATTCACAGGTGTTATAATAATCCAATTAACAAATACTTGCACTCACCATTTTCTTAATGGAACAAACGGGGGAGTAAAATTAACAACATAAAAGGTGAGATAGGGGACAATTTGTTTCACCATTTAAAAACATCACTTATGTTCTGCTTCATCACAAAAGAGGAATATTTATGGACATGTGAACAGAAGTCCTGAATGAATCACTACTTGAAGAATGAGAAGAACTTTAATTTTGGACTCTTTCTGTAATTTTAACATTCGTTTTCAAACTCCATTTGTGAGCCTAATTATCTTAACATAGTTTTTCTTTCCAACCAAAACAAACAGTATATGGTGAAAAACGCGTTGAAGTCGCAGAGAAACGCTGTCCATATCATTGTTGGGGACCTATTACCATCACGCTAATAATGTTCTGACGTCTATGAAGTCATTTCTACAGCTCAGTGGTGACAACATTGATTTGAACTTGCTGTGCTCAAACCCTAAATTCAAACGTGATATGATTAGGTGTTTGTAAAATCACTCAACAAAAACTTTGGAGAATTGCATTCAAAATGACTTAAAATATTCTGGAATACAAATGGCAAGAAAGATTCATTTAGCGCGACAGGAATAGTGAGTTTGGTGTTACCAACTTGTGTGACTCAATCAGCAGTTACCAAGACTGTTGACTATGACTCGTTTAGCCTGCTAAGACTATGCTCGCTGCTTTGACTCGTTGTCCTGAAGCCTTATCAACTCATAGTTGTCGTTCTGCTTTGCAGTCTATCCTCTCTTGGGCTACAGCTTTACTGCCGTCTCAATGTTCCCATTGTGGTTTAAACAACAGACAATGTTTAGAGGTGCAGGAGAGAAGCTCCAGGGAAGGACTCAACCTGTGAACTGGGCTCACTTGGCTTATGCCTGACAGTGCGATGAGCTGGAGAGCACAGAAACTCATCGACGGTTAACTTCCAGTTGGAATTGAGTGAACTCATATCAAATTAATTTAGGCCTTCGGTCTGCTACAGCTGTCTCCCTTTCCCGCCTCTCCACCTCCCCGTGGTCACCGTTCACACCAAATGTCATCCCGTACACGATGCACATATTTACACAAAGCAACCTGGAGGGAAAAGTGTGCTTCACCACCGTTGTTTCAGGATGAGAAGATGTTTTAAATTACACTATTTAAAAAAAACAGCGGTCAATTAAAGGGGAAGTAAAATAATTCAGGCTCTAGAATAAAATACTACAAATTCCAAGTTTATTTTGAGTGTCAGTGTATAGATGATGAATGCTCTCTCTAAGTGTGTGTGTGTGTGTGTGTGTGTGTGTGTGTGTGTGTGTGTGTGTGTGTGTGTGTGTGTGTGTGTGTGTGTGTGTGTAAAACGTTTGAGATGTAACAGTAAACTAAAGAAAAAAAGATATTGGAGAAAAAGGGGGAAATAGACTACTGGTATGGCATACTGTGCTGCCTGCTAAATCATGGCCCCCCGGCCTCAAATGACCAGAGTTGGAGGACCCAGTGTCCCAGCACTTCAGTCCTCCAGGACGATGGGTTCACTGGTGCTCGAGGGAAGCAAGGGCATGGCGAGGGAGCGGGGGGGTATCGGCAGCTTGATCCGAACGAGGAGGTGAGGCTTCCTGGCCGCTCGCCGCATCTCTGACTGGGTCAGGTGTTTCCTCAGGGCCCTGGATAGAAGAGACCCCCTCCACAACATTACTCACAAATACAGTAATTCATTACTGACTTTAAAGAAAACAAAAACTTTGTGAAGCAGAAACAATGCAGCAGGACAGCTGTGGTTGGAGGAAACCGGAAGCCACTGATCAGCAGTAAGTAGTAATCTGATTTTATCTAAATAGTCCTGTTCCACCACTAAGACCATTGTTTAGTCACTGCAGATTACAACAATGTGTTTGACAAAAAGCAAAATTCTTTGGGCCCAGAGATGATTTTCAGAAATCAAATATTTCAGTAATCGTAGAAATCGTCTATTTTAACCTTGACCAACTGAGTATAAAAGTACAATTAAAGCCTTACAAGTACAATAAATGTGAACTTTTTTTTTCTCATTTTGTGCTTGACTCTGGATTGTAGTGAACAGCTTAACACTTCATGTTACAGTTACAGTGAGTCAACACTGGTAGCTAACAACAATAAGGCAAAGCTGATGTCTCTTCCTCTCCAAATAAGGTAGACTGAACACTTCTGTTACTGTACATGCCACTGCCTTTTAAATTTAATATTGATTAGTTTTGACATTGACATTTTAATGTAGTCTGAGCTGATATACTGAGCTGATTGTCCAATTAATAAAGTACCAGAGTAAAACAGGAGCATGGCCTACCGATGTCAGGTATCTGAATGGATTCCAATTTTTTTGATGCACATTGTACAAACATAAATTATTTTAATGTGACTGCCACGGTGGACGTACCTGGTGTCTTTAGTAGCCACGAACACCACAGGGTTTGGCGCCTCGCCCTGGCTGACCTTCTGCCGCTTGATGACCGACTGAGATGTGGTCCTCATTCCTGAAGTATAAGATCTTCCATTGGCTGGATAGGGCACGCCTGTCGCCTATGGACCAATGAAAGGCCAACAAACAAACACTCATTGTCAATTAAAAGATAAACAACAAATCATCTTGACCAGTGGTCCCAAAACTTTGGCCCACAGGCTGGATGCAGCCCGCCTGCCAATTTTGGCATGAGCCCCTGAACAGTACCGGAAAAGTAAAATTTGGGCACATTGGTGACAAAATATTTCCACATACAGTGTGCTCTCGCGCATCACAGCTTGCAACTCCACCTCATCGTGGATTTTTGGTAGGCAGTCACGTGACACAATACGCAATATCTATTGGCTGACTGCATCAGGAAGTGCGCTCTGCTCAGTCTTGGATTTTTGTGAGGCACAAAAGTGCTTTGAACAGTTGATTAGAGTGTGGGAAAAGGTAAAACAGATATAAGGTGGTTTGATATCAGTATGGGAAGGGTCATAAACACTTAAATTACTTTAAATAATAAGACAAATAGATCGCAATCTCAATAGCGGATTCCTTAATTGCATGTGGTTCCTGGAACGCATTAACCCCAAAGAACGAGGGCGCACTCTATATAGGCTGTTAGACTTCACAATGGAACAAACATACCAAGAGAACCTAAAGCTGCATATTTCAGTTGATTTCAGACAAAAATAGTAAATTTGTGTATTTGTGTGGACTACTGACGCTGTCAAAGCCCCTCTTTCCCAACAGGCCTTGGCCCACACGAGGCTGACTGGCCTGATTCCTGTTGATAGGTGTGGGGGGTCCTCGAGAAGCCTTTAATTTCAGAGGAGCTGAGATGGCTGCGGAAACACAACAATCAATCAGACTCAGAGACAGTTTTAGGGCAGTTTAGGCATCAGGTCATACCAGACTTTCTCACCTAAATCCTTCACAATGTTAGCGAGCGACTGTCGAGGTACCAGCTTGCTCTTTAGAGGAGCTTTTGTAGCTTTGGGCAGCCGGATCATACCTGAGAACAACATGTGACTTGGATAAACATGCTGCTGAAGTACCAGTAATATCTGAGCAGCTTCGTTAAAATCATGCATCACTCAGGAGAAACTCCTGTGGATGTGTGTGTACACTAACACTCAGCCTTGACAGCATTAGCGTTGATGGAGGCATAGGGTCGCCGTGCAGCACGCCGAGGCTGTAGGATGTCCTCGCACACCCGACGGGCAACGCGGGTCAGCTTGGTGGTCTGTAGGATGAACGTCTGGCGGTTCTTAGCCAGCAGCTTGGCTCGACCCTCATTGCGGGTGAACGGCGACATTCCCTGGACCTCCTGGCGCGTCATGTGACCCCGAGGGCCTGATTCCTAGATGGAGGAAGAAGGGATGAGCCGTTGCGATAATGTGACTGATTTCTGTCTTGTGTATACCTGATCTGACTAGAGGTGATGAGGAGGACGTACAGAGCCAGCTCTAGCAGCGCCTTCCAACTGCGTGGGGGTCTTCAGACCTCCATACTTCTTCCAGTAGTTCCAACAGGAGGAGCACAGTCTGCACTGCATGTTGGGAGGCCCCCAGGCATACCACTGAGGAGACTGGGCCGCTGCACGGGCGATAGGATGACAGGCTTTTAATAAAGCATACTGAAAGCAGGTTCACACGACATCCGGGCTAAATCTCATTTGTTTGAAAGGTTTTTATTGGTGAAGTCTGGCTTTAGTCAAATACCCCAGTTAAAGGTATCGGTACTTCCATATCGAGATATTGATCCTGAACATTCAAAATAATTCTGTTATTTCATATTTATTAGTAATGGATATCAAATGACAAAATTCTTCTCTCTCTTTTCACATATCCTCAACATATTCTCTCTTTACTCCTCCAAACCAGTGCGCCTCTGTGACTCATTGTCAGTTCTGATAGAAAATAAAATGTAATGATGTATAAAACAGGTCAAAAAGAAAACATGAGTTTGTATTGGTGGTATAAAGAGTACAGTAAACAGTGTTTGCTTCTTCATTGTTGCCACACAGAATGACAGTAACTGACAGAGAAACGCAGTGTTAAGATGTAAATCACTTCATTTTCATTTCTTGTTGTCTCAGTTCCACATTGGTAAAGCAGCAGCAAAAGAAGGTCTTCATTTGACAGTGATACACTGGGTGGAAGCAAAGTGCTTGAATCCCGAAGCAAAGTCTGCAATTACTGAAATCATACAATATGCCTAAAAGTTTTAGAATATCATGGAAAAATTCTCGATTTTGTCAGGTATTTGTGAAAGGGAAAACTGTATTTCCTATGCTAAGTAAAATATTTCAGTAAAACTAAAAAATATTTAAACTGCTAACATGGCATGTTTGGTGGAAGTACAGCAGTTTTGATAATAATTATCAAGATGACATTTCATTTACTTTGGTTGAACTAGTCTTTAAAAAAATTAGATTGCAATTAAGTCAAATGAAGGTTTATCAACAGTAATCATAAAATTTGCAGAAATCTGCCAATCAGTGGAAAATTATCATCAGTGCCATTACTGTAGGTCTATATTAAGGTCTAATTGTGTAATCTAATTGTGTAATCTATTTAATACTGTTTATATATTTGTAACTTTATAGTGTTTTATATTTTAATTTAATTTTATACTGTTTATATTTTAATTTTATACTGCACTTTATACTGTTTATATTTTAATTTAACACTGTTATATTTTTTAAATTTTATACTGTTTATTTTTAGAATTTTATAGTGTATATATTTTAGTTATAGTTTAGTATATAAGTCCTGTTAGTGCATCATGTGTCTGTTAGTGTAGTGTATGTCTTGCGGTATGTCCTGTGATGTCAGTGTTCCTTTTTATCTTGGTGTTAATCCAGTATTATTCGTTATGTAATGCCTGAGCAGTGGATATAAACAATTTCCTATATATATATATACATACAAATTGTGTGTGTATGTGTGTGTATATATATATATATATATATATATATATATATATATATATATATATATATACACATACATACATACACACACAATTTAATAAAGTATCTATATATCTATTAAAAGGGAAACATTATTTAAAGTGCTGTCATTTCAAACAGCTATTTTCTTTCTCTCATTCCATTGTGATTACTTCTAAATTACTGTTAATAACAGGATTTATGCCCTAATAAAATAAAAGATCTTGAATTATGTCAGCGGACCGTTTTAAAACCTCCAACCAACACTCAGCCCCAGAACACATCCTCTCTAGCAACCTACTACTTAGAACAGTAAAAGCATGAGAAACTGATATATCCAAAACTCATGTATGAATACAGTAGTATGTGAATGGGATACAATTTTTAGGAAAATATTATGAAAGTACAGTTGTCATGACAATAAAAATAATAGACATGTGATGCTAGTGCTTCTTTTTTTCCTTTAGTGGTATCCTAATGCTCACTTTGGTTTGTTATTAATGAAAAACAGATAAATGACAAAGTCACAAAAGTGAGTATGTACCGACTGCTGTGTCTGTAGGCTCATCTGGCTTATTAGGGGTCAATTTTTGTTTTTTACAAAGGGTAGAATAATTTTTTTTTGTCTTAGCTCTTTGAATCATTCCTCTGAAATCTCCTGGTGGCTGGACTTGTGGTACTCACTGTGGCAGCTCTCACAGCTGAGCCCCTTCTGGAAGCCGGCTGCCCCGTTCATACCAGGCTTGCTGCCTGGAACCATGATCTGGTTGGGGTTGGGTTTGGTGCTGCAAATGGTTGGAGATGGGAGAGTCATTCTGACATTTCTACCTCAGGTGATCTGTGTAGCAGTTGACAATAATACTCACTAGGTGGGGATGTACACCTGCTTTAGTTTGCTGTCTGCTTCTGCTGCTTTTAGTCGTTTCTTAAGTGAACACAGTCATTTGGAATTGAGTTTGTGAAAGAAAGATGCAGTCAAATCCACACTAGAAAATTACTTTAGGTCCCCTGGGGCTTACACAGCTACCTGTTGGATGTAACGGTCAGTTGTCTTCCACATGTAGTAGAACTGGACCACACTGGCAAGAGACTTCCAGGGCAGCTGAGGGAGAGGAAGAACAAGCGAAGCTCTAATGAGGGCTGATGTGAACACAACAGACGTCACACATCAGATGAATAAACCTTGTGTATTAACAGCAAATACAGGTAGACCTCGGCTTACGTGGTTTCAAGTTATGTCGTTATACGTCGGTTTAAAAAAAAACCCAGTAAAAGTTGAGTTTGCATCATTTTCCTCCACTCTACGTCTGTCTGCCACAAATGTTACAACCATAAAATCACTAGTAAACTGTTAAAAGCTCAACATATCTTGTTACTTTTGCAATAAATCAGTATAAAGACATATATTACTCTTTGTTTCTGCACTTTTAGAGCAACATCACCACTAAACAAACATCCAAAACCAACTGAGAAATAAGAGTCATGGATCTTACAAAGTCCTGGCGGATGTCGTTGAAATCCTTGCCATACTTCTCTAAAGCCTCCTCAAACAGCATGGCCTCTGAGGCGCTCCACTCCTCCATCTCATCACGGCAGAGCACTGGACCCCCCTGAGGAACCAGGGTGGACATGGCTTTTGCCAGGTCATAGTTGTTCTTCTGCAGCGTATCCATAGCGTGGAACTAGCAACACAAAAAATGCAGTCAAGTGATGAAAAATGAAATGTCATCATTGGATCAATCTGAATCTGTGGCAAAGTTCTTCAGTGTATCTCAAAGGACTGTGGGTGGGTGTCTGGGTTCCCCCTTGACAAATCACTAATACATCACAAACAACATTCACACAGTGAATAGGGACAGCAGCGCAACTGAAACAGTTAAATGTAGTGTCATGCTCACAAGCAAGGTATGCTAAATTTACCACGCAAAGCTACAGAAAAAGCAAAATGATATTAAAACAATCAAATGAGCTCCTGAATTGTCTCATAGTGCTAGAAAAGGGGTCAAACATATAATCTTTAACTCAAACTAAACACCAATGTCTTCATTGGATAAAGTCATTCCCTATTTTGAAATAGCAAGTGTATGCAGTCAGTTGTGGGGCTCACTCACTCACACACACACACACACACACACACACATACACACACACACACACACACACTCACCAGTGTAATATCTCGGGAGGCTGCGGCTGCACTCATATGGAGGCTGGGCTGGCGGATGGAGCTGCTGCAGTCCAGGGCCCGAGCAAATGTCCCCACGGCTCTGGAAAGGAGGACAACCAGATCACTGATCTGTTTGTTTTACAACACACTTTGAGATCCAACCCTCTGCCGTGGAGTCACGTAAGACCCAGCTGAACCATTGGTCACCTGTATATCGCTCTGGGAGGAGCTTGTCTGTGAAAATCCAGCTTCTAATGACAGAATTTAGCATCATGACGACTGATCCAGTCAGAGAACAGAAGATGGAGAATCAGTGGCAGCTTATGACGTAACAAAGTTTATGCATGTCAGCGGTCACCCTCGAATGAACAAAGTGTCGCTCTGAGCGCAGCATCATTGGATAAGTCAAGAACAGAAAGAAAATACTGATAAACGTCCCAATTTTCAGAGAAAGTCCACTGACGGAGATCAATTGGTACAAAGCAATGGCAGCCAATTAAAAGGTGTCTGGTCCTAATGCAGATCAGCTGGCAGTCATCTTCACAAGACATTTTCAAGTCACTGCCATAGTCTTTAGTCCATATGCTTCAAGGAGACCACAATATTCCTTTTCCCAGGAAACGTCAACCCCTCTTCAAGAATGACTCCTGACCAGCAGCTCTTACCTCCACCATCATTAAATGCACAGCTCAGTCAAATCATTCAGTACCTCTTCCCTCCTGGACACACTGGACTTTAGTTGCCTACCCGCCCAATAGGTCAACAGAAGAGGCCATCACCCTCACATCCCATACTGCACCACCCCCGGGGAGATTAGCTATTCCAAATCTTCCACTCTGACTCCCAATATCGATGCCCCCAAGGGCTGAGTGCTCTGTTAGCCCCCATACTCCCTTGTCCACACATGACTGTGTGACCACACATAGCTCCAATACTATTTTTTATACTTATTTGTCCCACAACGGGGAAATTTCCTCACAGGCTACATTGCAAAATCAGCCAGACAATGTGTCGTCTTCTTCTGCTGCTGCTGCCTTAGAGGCTCAACATAGACTCCAAGATACTCTTCATGTAGGATTCATGACTGGCTGCATCACCACCTGGTACCATAGTTGCATTGCTCTCAAATGCAAAGCTCTGTAGGGGGTGGTGAAGTCTGCTCAGCACATCACCAGGATGGTGTAGCACACCATGGAAGACATCAACACCCAATGATGTAGGAAGAAGGCCACTGGAACAACTTAAGACCCACAACTAACCACCAGAGGCTGCTTGTTGCTGATTGACCAACTATATCCAAGCCTACAACAGCAGGCTCAGAAACGGCGTCATCCTTCAGGTCATTACACTCTTTAATAGCACATAGTAGAACGCTCCAGACCTCTATAATCTGTGCATATACAGGCCTGTATGTTAATACTTATTTATCACCACTCTTTTTAAGCACTGTATGAAGTAACTTGTTACACATTTCATTGCCAATGGCTGCTCTATGTGACTGCTGTGTACATGTTAATAAAGCAATCAAGTTCAAGTTAATAATCAATCTATGTGTATAATGCTAGTTTTATTGGAACGTTTATTAAATGCATGATTCACTTAAAAGAAGTTATTGACCATGCTGCACCACTATACATTATAACAGCATCATCCCACAACAAGATTACCACATTAAAAGCATATTTGAAAGCATTGTCTCATACATTTCTGTCTGTATATCATTCAAGCAAATTATCAGGTTGGTTTCTGACATGATTATGACAAAACTATAATTGCTTTCCACACAGACAACCATGCATGCTAACAAACTACTGGCAATTTCTGGAATGGCCAATTAACCTGAAGCGCATGTCCGTCGTGCCCGGAGTTTGCCCCGCCTCACGCCCTAAGCCAGCTGGGCTCCAGCTCCCCATGACCCACTATGGCGGATAAAACGGTGATTATAACATGGATGGATATAACTGCTTTCATGAGGCTGCTGCAACTAAAGCTGACAGGATGGGCTATCACATTTGTCTGCCCACTCGCAAGTAAATGCAATAACCACAGCTGACTTGTCTGCAATGGAGTTACTCTACACTTCATCGTATGTCTATTCTTTAATACACAAAGCAAATCTCGCTTTAATGATGTTTAATGATGTAGTGCCAATCTTAAACAACACGTTAAGAAAGTTCTTGAAGACGTTTCATCTCTCATCCAAGAGACTACTTCAGTTCAGAGGGTGGCTGATTCAGTTCATCTTGTGAAAGCTCACACAAGATCCAGAAAGGAGAACAACCCAGTGATGACGGAAGAGAACAAGCGCAATGATATAGTGATCCCGTATGTGTCTCGGAGTGTCGGAAAAGCTGAGGAGGATCTTTAACAAACACACGGTTACTGTTTATTTTAAGCCGGGCAACAGCCTCCGACAAAGACTGGTCCACCCAAAAGACCCCACACCACAGTCAGAAAAGCAATCTGGTGTATGCAGTTAAATGCAATGAGGAATGCTCAGATGCCTACATAGGGGAAACCAAACAACCACTACACAGGCGCATGGCTCAACACAGAAGAGCCAACACATCAGGACAGGACTCAGCAGTCTTCCTTCACCTCAAGGAAGAGGGACACTCATTTCAGGACACCGATGTTTGGATCTTGGACAGGGAAGATACAGTAGATTGTTTGAGAGAAGAGTGAAAGAGGCCATCCATGTCAAAGTGGAGAAGACATCTCTGAACAGGGGGGGGTGGTCTGCGACATCACCTTTCTCCCATTTACAATCATAAAATCATGTCCTTTCAAAACTCCCAAAAAGATGGTCTCAGCAGATTGATCCAGGTGATGTGTCTCATGCTAATGACCTTCATTAGCATACAAAGGCAAAACTCACATCTCAGCAACCCCCTTTGACACCACCACCAACAATCGTTAAGGAGCCAGACGGGCTTCAACGATGGTTATTGGAATGTGAATAGCACTGACCACGCCCCACAGTGTTTATAAACTAGGACATGATCAGCCACCCTCTGAACTGAAGAAGTCTCTTAGATGAGAGACGAAACGTCTTCAAGAACTTTCTTAACGTCCAGTGGATCGACTCATACAGCTTTGAATAACCATGACCTGGATGATTGAGAACCTACACAGACATCTTAAACAACATCTTCCCCTTTCTCACTAATGTCACAAACAGTCAAATTCACAGCTGAAACACGCGTTGGTAAGATCTAGGGCAGCCCGTCCCTCACTGAGCAGAAACAACTGTCGTGCATTTATGTTACCACGACCTTCTATCAGCATCGGTCCCGTCCTTCTTCATTGTCATGTTTAAGTGCTGTTTGATTCTGGCAACAGTCCCTGTAAAAATACAAAAGCCTACAAGTACATTACTGTAATATCCATTTTCTTGACTACAAAAACAACAAAAGATACACTTGATGTTAAAATTAAATTGGTAATAGGTTCATAAAGGTTAAAATAATTAAATTTCAACAAACCCTGGTAATGAAATATCTTCCATGCCAAACACATGCTTGGCGGCGACTTGCTACAAGACGGTTTTCATTATGTACTTGCACTTGAGGCTACTTGATTCAGAATGGCTCTTCTTGTAGTTGGCCCACTACAGACACACTACTAGAGTGGAAGTGGATAGGAACCCCGTCTTTAAAACTTACTGTGAGAAAGGCCAGGCAGCAGTGAACTTATTCTTTGTTTTCTGTGTATTTACTGACAGCTTGCTAACCATCACATACTGTAAGGGTGTGTAGATGAAGCAGAAGCCTTTCAAAGCTTCGTTATTTCGTGGGTTCTTGTTATTGAGGTAAAGTAGGAGACTTAGCTGATTGTCATAAGTTTAAAAAGTTTATTCCTGACAACAAGTCTAATAGAGATATCCGGGCTCTGCAGTGCCCCTTACTACCGGTACTAAACGGGTCTTACATCAGACGCAGCTGAATAAGAGAAAATTCTATCTTGGCCCGGTCAAATTTAAACAATTCAGATTAGGAATATGCATGAGGGGACGTGGTGTCTCTGGTCCAATCAGATCCACAACATGAGTCAACAAAGTCTTTTATTTATGTCACGAAATGGTTATTTGGCTGGCATCTGCCAAGAACAACAACAACAAAAAGTATTTTGGGAAAATGTTGAAAATCTGTGAAAATTTTGTTTCATGAATCAAATGTGAAAAAACCCAACGTCATGCACTTCCTCTAAAAAAGCTGTATGGTGGTGGGAAATGGGGACGAGGATTGGTACTAAAACTCTAAATCAGAACTGAATCCGAATTACGTGGACCCATAAAAATTTTGAATTCTGTTTACAGCTTCCTGCAAGACCCCAACTATCGGTAGCTTCCCACCAGGATCTGTCGACAAGACTACATCACAAATTAATGTGTGTTTTTGTCAGACTTGAGCATTACATATATCACAATAATGCTAATAATCATGTTCAACTACCATATCCCACTTCATAGATGAGTCTATCATACCAGATCATTCCAGTATCTAATAATAATAGCATAAGGCCTGCCTAAGTTTTATTAATGTTGAATAAGATTATTGAATTTTGACCAAAGGTTTATGGCGGCAAATATGAATTAATTCTATGTGACGGTCACTTGTTATTTACGACACAACTCAGAAATGCTGAGAGCTGTTATCCAGACCAAAGCAGTGTCATGAGCGACATTCTGCTGAAATGCTGAGGTCAGATTACACCATTTCTTGTTAAGGAGTGTTACCGATCAATTATTCCAAGACTTGTGCAATTTTTGAACAGTAATTCTTAAAAACTTAGTATTGAAATTTAACATTTTTTCAATACAAAAAGCTTCAAAATTGCCTCTGCCACAGATATTACTAATGTGTATGACTGATGAATCTCCAGGACGATTTATTGGGGATTTCCTTAGGTGATGTTGCTGCAAGACAATATTCCTTGTTAAAAGTGCTTGTTTTGACATTTAAACATTTATCTGGATGAGGTCGGGCTTTTTTGTTCATATTGGGGATAATGAGTGATCTCCTTTACATAATCAGAATCAGAATCAGTTTTATTGGCCATCGTTTGTTGAAAGCAGACGAGGAATTTGTTTCCGGCAGGTGGTGTCTCAAACTGTGCATGCATAACTTAACTATTCTAAATACTTAAATATTATAAATAACTATACTAAATACAAAATGCAAAATGCAGTAGGTTGGGGGGGGGCACAATGTACAGGTGCTGAGTGCATGTTGCAGGGATTTGGAGACAAATATTTAACGTTTATTGTTCAAGTGTCTTATGGTTTCGGGGAAGAAACTGTTTTTAAGTCTGGTTGTTTTTAAGAGGGGGGCTCTGTAGCGCCTCCCAGAGGGTAGACTTTTAAATAGACGATGTCCAGGGTGTGTTGGGTCTGAGATGAAGTCAAATATTAATAAAAATGTGTGCATTTGTCACTAGAACATAAAAGGAGCAGCATTAGGTGCGGCAGTGGCTCAATGGTAGAGCAGGCGGTAGAGCAGGTCGTCCAATGTTCCAATGATCTGCGGTTCGATTCCTGCTCCTGCCCGAAAAAACACCCAGAGTGTGAGCTGACAGTGGAGGTGTCAGCTCACCTCCGGAGCACTGCTGTGGCGCCATCCCCCTTTACAAGATGCTCATTTGGGGCGCTCCACAAAGGGGCTGCTCGTCACTCTACCTCCCCCTGCATGCCTACAGGCCCCGTGTGTGTGTGTGTGTGTGTGTGTGTGTGTGTGTGTGTGTGCGTGTGCGTGTGTGCTACAGGGGCCTGTACAAACTAACATGTATGCATGCATTTGAAGTATTCACTAACTGGAGTGTACTTTTTATTTCCCTTCGGGGATCACATTAGTACAATTTAAAAAATAAATAAATAAATGTTCCTTCAGGGCTAGCAGTGTAGTCAAGCTTGACTTAATTATTATTATTATTTTATTTATCTATTTTTATGGCAGCGATGTTCAGAGGATTCAAAGGACAGGGCTAGATGGAGGCAATTGATTCGCTGTGGCGATCCCTGAAGGGAAAAGCCAAAAGGAAAAGAAGAAGAAGATGGTAGCGATGTTACCTTGCCACCACGAGGAACTGGTCAATCTGGGGGTCTTTCAGCTGATTGTCGGGGTCCCAGACCTTCGTCTCCAGCTTCTCCTGGACCCGGCTGTCTGAGTCAACTGAGATGAGTAGGAATGCATCACTGTATTAGCTCTAATTTTAAAAAGTTAGAACAGCAAAAGTGAAGACAGAATTGCCTGGTTTCTCCAACTCACCCTCAACCAGCTTGTCAGGGATCTCTGCCTGATACTTGGAGCCCACCCGGATCTCACCCTGGTCGGCCAGCAAAGTCTTCTGGACAGGGTCGAATACCAACGAGTAGAAAAAACAGTCCTGGACAAACACAAACCAGAAAGTTACAGCTGTTCGCCACCGCGCTTTGTTTCAACAACTCACATCATCTTTGTGTTTTTATGACACAACTAGAGACAAATGATAAAGGGAAGAGTAACGTCCTCATGACAAACGCAGACAGGACCTCTCACCTCTTTGTCCAGGTAGCCAGCCAACACATCTGTTTCATTAAGGAGTGTGACATTACATTTCCCCCTGAAGAGACAGAGATCGGCATGTCTGAAATGGAAGTTCTGTACTATGACAAAGATTAAAATGAAAGATTTAATAAATGCATAAAATACTGTAACATCACGGACGAGCAATTTCAGATAGTATAACTATGATTAATGCTGTCAAATAAACAAGTATTAAATACCCAGGAACACCCACCACAGGGGACATTTCATTCAAATAAGACAAACAAAGTGATCTGAGTTGTCCCTCTAGCAATTCTTCTTGCATGTTCCAAAATGTTCCATTTCCAAAACGAAAACCATCCCTTGTGTTCCGTCTTATACTTCGTGCTGTACTGTCTGATGTACTGTCTGTATTGTACTACTTGTTGCACTGCCTGTGTTGTCCTGCCTGTGTTGTACTGCCTGTGTTGTCCTGCCTCTGTAGTACTGTCTGTTTGTACTGTCTACCGTGGGTCAGAGAGGACTGCAATTTCATCTGTGCTGTATGTCTTGCGTGTATGGTACATTTGACAATAAAGCTGACTTTTGACTTGACTTTGAAAAGAGTAGCCATTTCATGAAAAAGAGTAGCCATTCCATCCAGTACATAGGAGATAGGTACATAAAATTTTATGGAATAATATACAGGGTTTTTTTTTGACCTGGGAAAACTCATTTGAAATCCCACAAACAAAAAGAGTCTAATTTCAAATTATAAATTTGGAAATAAGGAACATAAAAATAAAATGATAAATAAAGAGCAAATATTCTTTAGCTATGTTTAAGGAGTTATGCCACAGAAACAAAACATGACAGAGGGGTGGAAACACGTTACAACATCCCGCTCATGTTATCTGAGTTAAAACGTCAGACAACACGTGAGGGGTTACTCAACCAGGCTCTAACTGACATACCGTACATGTCATGTTGTCTGTCTGGTCGATTTATATTTACGGTATCTTAGTTTATTCTGTCATCTACTGACATGGATGACAGGTGAGCAAACACCAGAAAACTGAGAGAAGCTCCACAGCTGCCTTACATTTTACACTCCACTATAATATTGGTTACGTTTCTAGCTACCTATCAGTTCTCATGACCAGAATGTGATGTTGTATTAATGCAAGTATTTCTCTACACATCCATGTGTGTAGATCCCATTTTCCCACAGTGATTATTAACCTAAAACAACAAAGCAAAGTCTGCCACCTAACAGCATGTCTTCTGTCTGTTATCACGGTAAATGTGAGGTCTCTCCCGACCAAATCAGAAGAGCTAGTGTTGCTAAGAAAGACTCAGTGGGAGTACAGCACTTCAGAGACCTGGCTGAATGATCCCACTGTGGACTAGCTGAAGTCCATCAGATATGCGTGGGACAGTGGTGATAGCTGGTAAGAATATTGAGCTGCCAGCTGTTAGCATTTGGATGATGGAGCACTCGGGTCACCACAGTACATCTGATGACATCAGCTCCAGACCAGCTGTCAGGAGTCTAGAAAGAGTTTCTGCCCTCTTTAAGACTTACTGTGTGGTTGAGGTCTAAGACCTAGAGAGGAGTGTGCTCCACCACCTCCAATTCCCTGGTAAGCCCAAACACTGATTCCTACAGTTTGCATATCTGCCTAGCATTGATATCAACGACTCCATCATCTACCCGCTGCATAGATCCCTGTTTCACCTGGATGATTTCTTTTTTTCATTTCTCCAGTGCCTTTAAGACAATCCAGTCATCACTGCTCAGGGTGAACAACTAGCTGGCTGCCATCGACTGCCTCACTAACAAACCCCATTATGTGAGACTACATGCTGGGTCTGATGTGGTGGCCTGAAGCACGGGGACCGTCGAAGTCAAGGTTTTTACTTGTCACTGTATATACATCTGACTTCAGGTGCTCCACAGACATGACATACACAAACATACGGCACATGCTTACAAGACAAGTGTGGAAGGAAATAACCTGGCAATTAAAGGGACAGTAAAGTTAATTTTAAGTGACATAAATGTTATTCATCATTATGAAAAATAGAAGAAAAAATAACTTTTATATGTGTAGCATCATCCCTTAGTTTGGTCAGAAAACCTTAAAATCTGCGCCACAGCAGCTTCCGCATTCAGTGGTCATGTGGGCCTCATATGTCACTGGCGCCCAACATAGCTTGGCAGCCATAAGAAACAATGCAATCCACTATGCGATTAACTCCAAAAATATCATGGTTACCTGCGCGGTGAACGGTTGTGTCAACAGAACATCAAGAAAACACAAAGAGAAGGGCCTACCGTTCCTTAGAATATTAATTCCACACAGTCCAACAGTAACAAATGGCGGTTAGCTCAATGCTAACATAATATGGAAAATCCCATTGACCGGCTAGCGCGTTAGCATCGGTAGAGCGATTAACTTTTCCTTACACACAGTAAACCATCTAGCGACTCATCCCAGGTGTCTTCATCTGAATCACATTCTGACAGAGATATCCAACAAGTTATAATGTCCCGTTTTGGTTTATGTGTGTATGGAAAAGTTAATCGCGCTACCGATGCTAACGGGCTAGCCCGTCAATGGGATTTTCCATATTATGTTTGCATAGAGCTAACGGCCATTCGTTACTGGTGGACTGTGTGGAATTAGTGACAACTCTAGTTTATATTAATATGTCTTGTATTTACAAATGTATAATATCAGGACCTGACATGCTGTTTTTGTATGTTTTATTTCAGTTTCACAGATCTTTTCAGTAAAATGACCTGTCTATTGATATTGTTTACTTTTTTACGAGTGCCATAATCGCATGATAATCTGGTCACAAAAACATTTACACAATACCTCCAGTAGCTCCAGAAATTAATCATCCACTAGACCTTGGGAACTCAGAATAAATACTACGGGTTTTCTGAAAATAATCTTACCTTCAAACAACTAAGAAAGGATGCAGAGGATCATTTACCCAGCAGTCCATTTGTGACAGGTGAACACATACCGTATGTGAGTCGCAGGAAGAGATTCAAACTGTCGAGACAGGAAGAGTTCTCTGTGTTTGAGTTGATGTTTCTGCTGTTCAGACAGAGTCGGCTGCTTTGACTCCTCTTCAAATTCTCCTAGAACACATATATATTCACATCATATTTTTTCTCTCTCATGACATAATGCACAAACTGAACGAGGACATGAAGAAAAACAGTAGATTCTCCTGATTCTTCTGATTCCATTTATTTGAGCTGGCTATCATCTCCGACAAGTTGCTTTTCAAATTTTGCAGTTTTTGACCAAACACGCAACATGTTGTTAAAAAAAAGTAAATTGGTATTTCCACACAGGAAATGTTGACTTCAATACAAGTGCTTTGGTGGGAATTAAAATTGGGACACTGGTTTGGTGCATATTATTTTGTATCACAGCAAGAGACAATATAACTTCCATCAGATTGTTATTAATCAGAAGCAATACTAAAGAAAAGTAAATGATTTTCTAGAAAAATAAAAAATAAAATTCTTACCTGAAAAAGCGTTCAAACTAAAGCAATAATGAGAAATATGTGCCTTAAAAACAACAAGTAAACTGTGTTCAGTAAAAAGAATAAGTAAATAAAAAAGTCAAAACATAAAAACAGAACAGAAGACTTAATGATAAAAAATTACTAAAATCAACACTGGTGGAAGACTGATAATTAAGTACCGTATTTATTCAAGTATAACGCGCACACGTGTATAACGCGCATCCCTAATTTTCGATTAAAAATCGGTATAAAATTTTGTTTCACTTTTTCTCGGCTCAGACAAAGCATTGTAAGTGCCAAACATTGTTAAACACGTGCGTCCATGATAAAAATAATTTATTGACAACGTTAACTATGAACACAATACCGAAATAAAATTAACAATATTTACCGGTATTTAAAATCCTTCAAAGTCCGATTCATCATCAGATACACCAGCAATGCTTACCGGTAACTCACGTTTCAGTGTGGCCGAGGCGAGGAAAGGAAATGAAGAGACAAGGCGTAGTTAATAAAATGCTAATCAATAATCAAATATCATACGTCACAGCGGATAATAAGAATTCTCGGAAATGACACCATCCGACAAGGTCTGCTGATGAGGCATTTGATTATTGAATACCATTTCCTTAGATACGCCTCGCCTCTGCAGGAGTGATGCGCATGAGCCATCATGAATTACCGGTATTTATTTTAGATCGCCCACGCAAATGATTTGGATACTGTTACTAAAAATCGACCATGGACGTTTTGTGGGTCGAGAGATGTGGTTGCATTCAATGTTTTGCAATTGTGGTCAGCGATATCTTCGACCAATAAGTCACTGCGCAAACAATACTGTATACTAATACATCTAAGCGTGTCACCCCAGTCCTCGTTTATAACGCGCACCCAAACTTTGAGTTCTTTTTTAGGTAGAAAATTTTGCGCGTTATACTCGAATAAATACGGTATTTGTTTTTGCTGGAAGCTTGAAGGTTTGTCATTTAGAAATGCTGCATTAAATCCTTAAGAAAAAAAATGCATCAAGTTAATTAAATGTTGTGCTGCTGTAGATAAACTCTTAAATAGTTTTACCTACACAACCTTTTTAGACAGGGCCTCCTGTGAATAAAAATTAGAATAAAAACCTTTTGAAAAAAAATACATTACACACACACACTCACAGATACATACAGTAAATAAATAAGTGTGTGTGTGTGTGTGTGTGTGTCCGTGGAGCTGTTCTGTGGGAGTTTGACCGTTCTCACCATCAGTCACCTCCGCTTATCTGACATTTTTCTTAGCTTGCCACTCCGGGCCTTAACTAGAACTCTGCCTGTGTTCTTCCATTTCCTCACTACGTTCCTTACAGTGGAAACTCACAGCTGAAATCTTTGAATTAGCTTTTGCATGCCCCCTAAACCATGACGTTGAACAATCTTTGTTTTCAGGTCATTTGACAGTTGTTTTGAGGCTCCCCTGTTGCCACTCTTCATAGGAAATGCAGAGGACAACAACTTACAATTGGCCATCGTAAATACTGTTTCTCCTGATTGGCTTCACCTTTTAATGTAGGTCAAGGGTCAACAAGCTCACGAAACAAATTTTGTGTTCCAATAATTCGTGCTAAAGGTATTCAAATCACTAAAACAAGGGTGCCCAAATTTATGCACATGCCTACTTTTGTTTAAAGGTCCCATATTATGTATTTTTAACTTAATGTCATTCAGTTACCAGATGTCCAACTGACTGTATTCCAAATATTTTGACCTAAAGTGATCTGTGGTTCTAAATATCAGCTTTTCAGAATTGCTTATCTGAGCTACTCACAAAACGCTTCGTTTCAGGCCTCCAGCTGCAGTACGTTAATGAGCTCCGCTGGTCAACGCCTCTTTCACCCAGGTCACGCCCCTCTGAAGGAGAGTGTTAGGCTAACGGAACACTGACCTGAGTTGGACCCAGAAGCGGAGGCTCCTCAAGAAACACCGACTGTGCGGCTGCAATAGGACGTTTCTGAATGGTTAGAACGTGTGAGCGTTACTTAGTTGGTTCTGTGTTGTGTTTTGTAACCTACATCATCGCAGCATTGTCCGGTAGCTACTTTTTTTTTCCACTCCCGCCTCTTATCGCACAGTAATAATGTCTTATCTGTCATATTATGTATTTTGTATGTTGTATATACTGTATACGGATGTGTTGACTGCTAAAATGTTGCTGTATTTCTATAAGTGACAGTTAAATCTGATGTTTGTTTTGATAGTTATTACCATGTGGCTAATGCTAGCTTCTGCTCCCGGCTAAGTTACTTTATTTCTATATTATATTGATTTAATCCGTTACTAAGCTGCAAAATATTTGAAGCAGTCCTCTGTGAAAAGACACAAGGAGCTGACACTTGCCACCATCACACTAAGTTAATGGTGAATTGATGTAGCCATATTGCAGTGATGCCTTTATCTACTCTATTTTGAGATGTCTTCACCTTCTGTTTATTGTACAGGTGTTCCTGTGGACACTGAACGGATGCCAACAGAAGCAGAAAACATCTGTTTGGAGATACCACAAGTAGCAAGCTCACAGCTAAACCACAAAGTTATGTCTCTATTTGGCTACTTTTACAATTATAAATTCAAATGACCTTTACCATATTTTTCACTGTAGGTTAGGAGCCGTCTGCAGGAGGCTAATGAGGTTCCGGGCATGACTCAATATCCTGGGTTCCAGCCTGTGTGCCTAAACGTGTACACCCTACAAATGTCCGATCACGTACTGAGGGTTGAGCATGGCCCTTCAAGTCTGAGATGAATACATCGGTAAGTCGTTCTTTAAAAAATGTCAGAATAAAAACTACAGTTGTGTCTTATTTTGCTTCATCAGGCATACCTTCATTAATGCAGTCACACATGACAAATATAGGTACAACAAAGTTTAATATATTGTATTTGCGACAACTTGATTGTTGTCTTATTAATAGACATGTTGAACATTTTTTGGTATTCACAATCCATTTCTGTTGACATATACAAGCATTTATTTACATAAAACAATACATCCAATAACAATAATGAGAACACAAAGCCATCCTATGAGGAAATCAGCAACAACTTAAAGTGCAGAATCCGGGTCGTCATTCCAGCCTGTTTGTCCTTCGCATACGCCGAGAGTGAAGACATGTGCACTCACTAACACCTATAGACAACAATATTTAGAAAATTAATCTATTTAACCAAATTTATTAAAAAATGTTGTATGGAATATGACTTGTACATACCTTTACTTCTATAGTGGGATTGAAGAGTCCTGAAGGACAGCTGTGTACCAACAGTATGGGTGTCCACTGGGTGAGTTTGGCACGCCATGTCCTTTGAAGCTGTAGGCTGAATGGATGCACAAGGAAGAGGGACACTAATTTCAGGACACCAATGTTCTGATTATGGATAAGGAGGACAGACTTATGTGTGTTGTCGCTATGACGTCGAACGAACAATCCACTCTAACACGTGCACGCGCACACAATACGAAACAAAGCACAACTCCCTACTTAGCCTTGCATAAGTTGACTTTATTTATGCTGACAGATGATAGGAAAGAAAATGAGACCAACTTAGGTGCACTTTAGCTTTATACTGTAGGCCAGCATGCACACTCGTGTTGGAGCGTGCGCACACACGCAATATGCAAATGCGAAACACAGGAGACCTCCTTACATAGCCTAGCATAACATGACTTCGAACAAACAATAAGAAAATATGAGACCAACTTATGTGTGTTGTACCTACTGTAGGTCCAGCAAGCATACACGTGATCGGGCGTGCACGCACACACACGCAATACACAAACGCGAAACAAAGGAGACCTCCCTACATAGCCTAGCATAACATGACTTCATTCATGCTAACAGACAACATGAAAAAAGATAAAATGTGAGCCAAACTTGTGTGTCGTAGCTAGATACTGTAGGTTCAGCATACACACACGTGTTGGAGCGCTCACGCAAACACGAAACAAAGCAGTACAACCTAATCAGCCAAATACCACTTGATCACTCATGCTAACAGCCAACTGCAAAAAAGATAAATGTGGTGAGACTTACCTGTAACCAGGTTGCAGTTCCTTGGTCCGGTATGGTTGATCCTTGAATGAGTATCAGTCTCAGGCAAAGCCACTTCTGTACTGACCGTCATTGCTAAAACAGGCTGGAGTGAAATGGTTCCACACACAAACAAATGTGCAGGTGATGTAGCTGGCACATTGCCATTAAAAATGAAATGCAACCACGCTCTCTTCTGTTCTTCTTTGGATGGGATGAAAAATAAGCACTGGTGTTGATTTGTACAATCAACAACTGAGCAACTTTCATGTCTCCCTCTCACTGACGTCATTTCAAAAGACTGCTGCCTCACGCACGCAAAGAACTCCGTCTTGGGGATGGCCACGCCCTTGGGCATGTCAACCAATCCATATCGTCCAATATTCTGTCCAATAGCACAGAGTGCATAGTCTGACCTCAAGAATGGCTATTCTAGAGCTATATGATCGTTCAGAGCCATGACTTCCTAAAACTCCAAATATCTATTGATGCAGGGAGCTTTTGATAAACAGATTCTAGGAGTTGGTCGGGTTAGGGAGGACCACTGTGTATATGTAGGGACCTGAAAAAGTGTGATTTTCATAATAGGGCCCCTAATAATAATAAATAATTCACACTTTCTGTAAATCCTATAAACTTCATTTCACTTCTCAAATACAGTGGTAACTCTACTTACGAATGTCTCTACTGACGAAATTTTCTACTTACAAAATTTCTCAGCAGGAAAATATTGCCTCTAGTTACGAAAGACATTTCAACTTATGCAAGGTAAAAATACAGTATGGCCTGATACTCGCAGCTCCCACAGGTTCCTGAATGCAACATTCTCATAGCTGCTCTGCCATTGGCTATTAACTAGTATCTTCATGGCATCCGAATGGCTAAGAGGGACCTCTGTGTGGACCTAGATCGGTGTTTATGCAGGGTCTTCGTCAATCGGTCCTCAAACTGTGAGGTGTTCTGATAGTTTTGCGCAAATATACTGTATTAACTTTTTGAGTATTCGCTATGGACTCCAAGAAAGTGACGAAAAGAGAAAAGAGGGGAAAAAAAGATGAAGAAAAGATTTTTTTGTCCATACAAACAATGCAAGAGATAATAGAAAATCATGAAAAAGGGATGCGTTTGGTTGATCTCGCCAAAGAATATGGCTGTAATGCATCTATAATCGCCACATTATTAAAACAAAGGAACCCATAAAACACCAGGAGTTTAAGGCATTGCGTGGGTGGTTGGGGAAGTTCAAAAGGAGGACTTGAATTCACTCTGTTGGTGACAAAAGAGCGCATGAACCAAAGAGGGCAAAAAACAATGAGGACAGCAGTTAAAAAGTAAATGACTGTAAGATAAGCTAAAATTCAAATGAAGTATATGTGTGTTTCTAAAGTGTCATAATCTACTTTAGAAGTGCTGCACCCGAATGTACTGACAAGCACATCCTGTTCCGGTTAATCACCTACTGCAGACAGCTGCAACCTTGATGACGATTAGAATGTTCCAATATAGACAACCATAGGTTAACTCCTGACATGCAGAAAAACATCTTTTTATTCTTGACCATGTGTGTGATCGAAACTGTTGCGGCGCCTGTGCGCGTCTTTATCTAACCCTGCTCTATCCATTTTTTAATAAAAGAAAGCAGCCGGGTGGGACAGAGTCAGAGTCTACTTCGGATTGCACTGAGTTATGCGCACCTCTTCTGTGTCTCTCCATGCTGCAGCTGGTAAAACTTTAAAACCTCTCTGGGTGCCTTTGTCTGATGACCCTGGTCTAGCTTAGAACAGTTTTTGAGTAAGTGTTCGAGATTTAGACCCAACAATGACCATCATTTTTATTCTTTATTTTTTGTTTTAGACATTATGCACAACTATGACTTATTTTGTACTAATCTAATTGTAACATGTATTTGTTGCATGTTTTGATGCATTTCTGATGCATGCATGCTTTATAAAACATTTATGTTTGAATTTTTGGGGGCTTGGAACGGATTAGGGCATTTGCATGGAAAACGCGTCTCTACTTATGAAATTTTCTACTCAGGTAATTTCTTCCGGAACCAATTCATTTCGTAAGTACAGTAGAAGTACCACTGTATTACTCTGTCTGCTATATGATATCTTCTTTTCCTTTCAGCTTTTCCCTTCAGGGGTTGCCACAAAAAAATCAGTTGCCTCCATTCAACCCTGTCTTCTGCATTCTTTTCTCTCACACCAACAATCTTCATGTTGTCTTTCACTACATCCATAAACCTCCTCTTTGGTCTTCCTCTAGGCCTCCTGCCTGGCAGTTTAAAACTCAGCATCCTTCTCCCAATATATTCACTATCTCTCCTCTGGACATGTCCAAACCATCTCCGTCTGGCCTCTCTGACTTAATCTCCAAACATCTAACATGTGCTGTCCCTCAGTCCCTCAGGCAGTCACCATCATCATTCTATTGGCTGGCGGCATCCGGAAGTGCACTCCGTTCCGTGAGTCTCGGACTTACATGAGACACAAAAGTGCTTTAAACAGTTGATAAGAGTGTGCGAAAAGGTAATACAGATGGAAAATGGATTAATATCAGTATGGGGAAGGTTTAAATTACTGTAAATAAGTTTGCCGCTCCACCGTGAAATTTGTTAAATTCGTGTGGTTCCTGGAATGCATTAAACACGAGGAATGAGGGTGCACTGTATATATACAGTTATTATTTTCTGATGTATAACAACTCCACATCGAAGACGTGTTGATAAACATGCTTGACAGTCCGATATGTGTTTGTTTCTTCTGTTTCTTTCTTCCACAAAGTTTATATACTTATTTACTTATTTTCATTCATGTTCCATCCCGGTCTGACGCCAGTTCTGGGTCAGACCGGGATGCGCTGCCTGCTGGTGGTAAAACTTTGTGATGGGTGCGCTTGGTTTATAATACCAATACTTTTTTTTCATGTTTGGTATGAAGTCTGATATTGTTTTATTGTGGAATTTCCACGGGTTCCCGCTAGTACATATAATACACACACACACACACACACACACACACACACACACAAACACACACACACACACACACCAAGTGTCACAGACAATGAGAATAAATGTTAATCAAATAATTAGTCTTCTCAAGTAAACCAACATTTAGCATCTGTACATTATGGTCTGAATACACCAAAAGCGTGTGTGTGTGTGTGTGTGTGTGTGTGTGTGTGTGTGTGTGTGTGTGTGTGTGTGTGTGTTAATGGCAGAGGGTCCCCTTTGTCTGGAACACTGCGGCTCAGCAGAAGACAGAGCTGGTGTCGGGGGGGTTAATGAGTAAATGTGATCAGGCCATTAGCATCATCCCACTACCTCCACCCTCCCATTTCCTTGGCGCTCACATCCCACACAAAGCGGAATCTGCTCCTGGTCTGAATCGAGTGGGGAGGAGGGGGGAGGAGTCAGCATCAAACACTCAAGACAATACTACTGAAAGATTCGGTCATACCTTACAGCACTCAATCACATTAGAAAAGCATGATTTACATTTGTGTGCATTCCTTCTTCATTGGAATAAATTATATTGTTGTTTTTGCATTAATATTCTTGCTGTACTCTACCAATTTAAGTCACTTCTGTCCTTTCTAGAAATGTATACCAAAAAATTCTGGAATATGTGGCTCTGTGTAAAAAAAGAAGTTGCATTTTAAATATCAATTATAACATGCCCAATCTGAATAATTTACCTCATCCATTAGTGAGACATCAGTTAGTCCATTTAACTAGTATCTAGCTCAAGTTAAATTTGTTTTTTATACCGCGGCTGTGATTTTTTTTACCCGCCACTGGTGCTAACATACTTCGTTCCTTGACGGTTAAATCTGAAAGATGTTTAGCTGCTCACTTTTTTAAAAAAAAGGTTGACTCCACCAGAAGGTGTTTGTTTTAGCCAAACAAAAACATCATTCCTTCATGTATTTGTAACTACTCCTACTACTATGAGTAATAATAATAACTAGATAATTAACCACAATAAAAGAAAAACATATTTTACCACTTCTACTTTCAAGAACATTGTTATTGCTTTTATTATTATTTTCAAATTATTACTTGATAATCCAAGCTTAACATTTATACAACCTAAGGCCCCAAAGCAGATGAACTGACCAACACAGAGCTCATGTTGTCTCTGAGTCAGGTAGAACACAATAACATGATCGTCTGATCTCCAGACAAAATGTAAAAGAAAGAATCACAGACGCTGAAGTCCATTAGGTCAACAGTAACAGAATTCCACCAACATCTTTGAACAGTTTGTTGTAAACACACTGCTCACTACTCACTTGCATTACTGTCGGCCAAGGTGTTGAGGTTGCCTGAGATGTCTCGCCTCCTGAACAGACAAACCACCTTCGCCTCCACGTTTCCATTGGCTGTCTGTAAGGAAAGTATCAGTGGTTGCAAGTTAGAATTATTATAAATAATTTATTAAAAAAAATTTATTTCCTGTCACCAAATGTAGCCGCAAGAGGGCACAAGCCAGTGTCTTATTATGCTGGTCCCATGCCCGGATAAATACTGAGGGTTGTGTCAGGAAGGGCATCTGACAAAACTTTTGCCAAATCAAACATGCGAATCAAATCTATGACTTCCATACTGGATTGGTCATCTTTCTATTTAATTGTGAGAGTCAATGGGGAATCATGTGTTTGGTGTGTTCACAGCATGTTCCAGTGCTGAAACAATACAACCATCAGCACAACTATGAGACTCTTCGAAATGAAGGATACAATAACTTGCAATGCATTTGTAGGGTTGAAGAACAACAGTGTATGTTTACTCGTAGTCAGGAAATCAGTGATCCTGATAAGCAATAAGCTCATTAGCAATAAGTAAGCTAACTTATTGCTTGGGGGTTGGGGACCACTGGCATAAGGCATCGGCCAGCGAGACTTTTTGTTGCGGTTGTGCCTTTCGTCCACACGATAACGCAGATATCTGGGATGAAAACCCTGGCCAAAGTCAAGTTTTTTGAAAACGCTGGATATGCGTTGTCATATGGACACTGTAACCGAAACGTTTTCTATTCGGGGGCGTCTCCCTGCGAACGAAAACCACTGTGACTTACTGTGTGCGACCCGTGTCTACATGTACACACAGAATGGACGGAGATAAAACCAACTATTTTCTGGCGTATAACAGCTCCATGTCAAAGACGTGTTGATAAATATGGATATTTGTTAGTCTGTTTCTTCCTTTATGAGTCAAAGTTTATCTATTTATGTATTTATTCATTCATTCATTCAAGCTCCTCGCCAAAGACAGCCAACGCTAGTTCTAGTTCAGACCGGGATGTGCTGCCTGCTGGTGGGAGAACTCTGTGATGGGTGCGCTTGGTTTATAATACCAATACATTTGTTTTCATATGTTTGGTATGAAGTCTGATATTATTGTTTTATCGTGGAATTTTCATGGGTTCCCTCTAGTCTATATATAGACTGTGTGTGTTTTCACACACACACACACACACACACACACACACACACACACACACACACACACACACACACACACACACACACACACACACACACACAAAAGCTTGGCTAAAACTCAAAGAAAGCAGAGGAATGCTGGCCAAGGACTATGACTGATAAGCATGGATTTATGTTTTAATTCACGCTGCCCTCTGTGCTGCACCGTAATTACATCTATAGTTGGACAAATAATTTTTCGCTTTTTTCATTCAGTTGCACTGATACACTGAATGATTCAGGTCTGTTTTTAAATGTGCACATTTAAATCTGAAAAAGTAAATGAAAGTCTTTACGTAACAAAATTTGTGGCCACAGCCTGCTTCTCCAGTGTCAGTGGCTGTGTTGTCGGAAGGAGACACCTGACAGGATGTTTTGTGTCGAATTCTCCTTCAAGACTTCTGCACACCTCTGTGAGCGTTGCGAACTTGTGTGAAAATGTCGCTAACTCTTACAACCCCAAGTTCAGGTTCCTTCATCGCAACTGATGCATTCAGTTCAGGGTTCAAACAGAAAACAAGGAAGTCTAATGAAAAATCCTCTAACAAATTCACCACACTGACAATGGTTGGAAAGTGCAGTGTCTCATTTAAATGGTCACGATTATAGGAATATGCTAAAGCAACACTTTAACACACACAAACACCATTACCTAGGAGCTGTCAAGTCAAAGCTGAGATTTTAATCTCTGCCGTGTGCCTCCTTTTTCAACAATAATGACGTTTTTTTCCCCCTAGTAGCTAAAATGTGTTTGAGCATTTAAGTTTGAAAAACTCCAAGGTCAACACACCTATGCAGCATATACATTCATCCCATTTGTTTTGAAAGAAATTCTTCCCATTTTCATGACTTCTTTTTACACATACTGTTATTTACAGATATTATTTGGAAGGCTATGGTATGTCGTCTCCCTGAACAGTAGTACTTCCTTCTATTTTCATAGATCGTAGTGATAAGAGAAGAAAGGAGCAGCACAACACACTTGAGCCTGGAGGTAAACAGCTGGCCGCTCTCTCTATATTCATTCAATGAGTGTCGCCGCCATTAGCACTTAGGATGATGCAGTCATCCTGATGCTCAACACAAGCCCTTCAATGCAAGAGTGTTACATAAATGAGCTCAATCCTTCGATTGGGAAACAAGCCTGTGTCATATGCTGCTGCTGTTACGTGAATGGTTCCTGTATGGTGTCCTGTCACAGCAGCAGCAGCACAAGAACAACAGGAGATGTGTGTGTGTGTGTGTGTGTGTGTGTATATTATGATGATATATTAATTTGTCGAGCATATAATTCGTTCATGTTGTCATTACATATTGAACAAGAAAAGAGTGAAACACTCAGGATCCATGCGCTGGGCTTGCGGTAGCCATTCGCCACGTCGCCATAAGCGTGTAAATTCCAGATTGGCTACAAGGTTTTTAGCCTGTGTAGCAACAGTGGCAATCTTATTTTTAGGAAAAAAAGGCTAAAACTTACAACTTTTTTGGACTCGTGAAAATCCCTGAGCGATAACAAACTTTTTTTGTCGCTAGCGCTGCTATTTCCATCGGCTATTTCTGTCGGCATGCGCCGAACACTCCCGATCATTAAATATGTACTCGGGTCATGACCTCCTCTCGTGCAAGGAAAAACAAAGAGATTCTATTTTTACAAGCTAAACCTGGAAATTGGTGTACGACAAGGCGAGGACGATCGATTGAAAGAAAATGAGAATAGTGTTTTATTGTAAATTTTGCATTAAAATTCTAATTGAACAACAAATGGTGAATGCTGAGAGAGGGTAGGAGTGGACAGACCAATCAGAAGGTAAATGAAAGATATTATCAATACTTTTTTGTAGTCTTAGACTTTTGATACTTATGACCGGCAGGAATAACCAATGATGAATGTAAATGTGTATTCACCTCGCTTGCTCTTTTTCCGGCCTTTTTAAATTGAAATGAAAAATCATGTTATCGAATTAAAAAAACTAAACTATGGCATACCAATGGTGCTGGTAATGATGGTGGTCAAAGTTAAAATGTCTTCTTGTCAAGTAAAACTTACAAGTAAACATTGAGTAATCCCAAGAATCAAATTTATTAAAATCAAAGTGTGAATCTCACATTTGTACCTGCATAAAGCAGGATAGAAATAAAGATAGTTAAGCTTGAACTGTTGACTTAAGTGTATTTTTGTAGGTAAACTGAAAAGAAGATTTTAACCTCAGAATTGACCAGAATGCAGGAAAACCCCATTTTCTAAAAAAATTCCCGGGGGAGGTCCCACCGGACCCCCCCTTGGGGTGGGTGTCCCCCCCACGCGACAAGTGTTGGTCGTCCGCGCGCTGCGCCACTGTCTTGGACGCAGAGTGTGGCTTTTTGTGGTTTGCTCAATTCTTTTACAATGAGCCATAGTGTCTTTGTCATACTGGCTCCTAGTGCAAGCCCAGCATGGGCATGGGTGTATTTAATTTTCGAAAGAGTTTTAATTATATGGGACGGGAACCTTACAAAAAATAGCTTCTACCCGTCAACCCTTTTTTTTTTTTTCAGATGTTGTTGATGATGTTTCAACACTGATGAAAATGAAATATGTTGTAATAACATGTCTAGAAAGGAGAAAAATAAACTGAATAAATTAAAAAAAAATTTAATTTAATAATTAGTTTGAGTTCTTTAATTTGTCTCTGCTCACTGCAATTATTGTAAATTGCAATTCTGCGAGAAATTGCTAAAAAAGCAAAAGCATGTCTCTAGTACAAGATGTTTACTAAAAAAAGACCACAAAAACATTTTGGGTTATGCCCTGGAAACCCAAAGCTGAGACAAATTCACAGAGTCACAATTCAACTTTCAAACATGGAAATTAATAGTGTTGGATTTGATACAAGCACGAGGCTCAGGTGTTCTGGAGCCATGTAAAAGACAGAAGAAAAGAAAAAGTAAAACCATGTTGGGAATTTAAAAATTGGCAACTGGATAAAAAAACAGTATCAGGTATTATAGGAAGAAGTTTACAACAGGAATTCAAAAAGTGGGGACCCACCTTGTTGAGCTCTTCTATTCTGCGGATAAGGTAAGGATTGCTGGAGGAGTTCTCAAAGTACACGTAATCTGGAAAAGCAACACAAAGAAAGATTAGACTGCATGTATGTCACCGGACAACAATATGTCATATATTCATAGTTTACAACAAAAATTAGGTCATAGCAGGTTTACCATTAGGGGCTATACTCTGGACTTTTAATACATTTATATTATTGAATTCTGTCAGGTTACAAAACCTAAACAGAGGTCTATAACTTAACATTCCAGATAAGCTTCAACAGGTTGGACTATTTAAAAAAAAATTACATGTAGATAATTATTGTGCATAGTCACCCAAAGCATGGCTTCAGCTTTTTAACTGAACAGCAAACTCATGATTCCAACTACTTGCTTTCTGTAGCTATACTGTTCATGAGCCTAGTAAACCACAACCATAAACCAAGAACCCGTTGAGAGCATGATGACAAACGATGAGAAAAGCCGGTCTGTCTTCATCAGTTCTGCCTCCAAATAATCTTTATGAATGTACACTCAAAAGCATGGCTTTATTTTTCCCTGAATAATGCAATAATTCAGCACAAGGCATCTGAGCTCATGTCTTACTATGATGGCTGCACATCTAACATGACTACATTTCTATACCCACATGATATGCTTCAAGTCTACCGTCGCTCAACACGCTCCGATGTTCTTCCTCACCTGGCTCCTCCTATCAGCCCCAAGCCAGCATTCATCAGCACTACTGATCAACATATTTATATTAACTGTTTAGATCACAATGTGACAAATGCCATGGTTCATTTTTATGCAAAATGGCACTGTTGTTTATTCTGCCCCTCCCACACAGGATAGAGCACTCAGTCTCCGACAAATCAGATTACAGATTAACTATAATAGAATAAGTTTTAAACTATTACAAGTGCATATAAATCTAAGATGATGTTATTGTCCAGCTCAAAACCTACATCATTTGATCACTCAGCAATTTCCGGTTAAACTGGTTTTTGAACTGGTTTGAGTATTTTAACTGGTTAAAATACTCAAATTATCATTTTTTAAAAAATATCAGAATTAGGTCTTGCCACTCTTTGATGACAACATAAGGACTTACTACTGTTACACTAATGTTTTTAGATTATGGTGATGTTTTATGCATGCATGCATCTTCTCAATGGTTACAGTCATATAACTGTTCTCACCAATCTGTCACCCCTGACACATGACTGTGTGTTGTATGCCTCAATTGGATGGTCATCCTCATCCATCCACCAACTGAACTGCTCATATTTTCTCATTTACAAGGATGTTCTGGGTTTGCTTCCTTCTTGACTCCTGTCCTAAATTCATTACAAATGAATCTGAATCCGAAAGGAACTGGGCAACAAATTGCGCTCTGTGATTGGACAGAGTGATTCACGATATTGATTGGTTGACATGCCCAAGGGCATGGCCATCTCCGAGGGGGAGTTCGTTCAGGCTATGGTAGCGTTATGCCATAATGTCCTAGCTCAGAGCTACACACTGAAAGTTCCTCATAAACTGTTGAAGTCAGCTAGCATTTGGCTGACTGGTTAGACCCGCTCCTGTCAGGTGTATGTGTGTGTGTGTGGGGGTCTTTTTCAGGCTATGGTCGCGGTGTGTGGTAACGACATGGCTCAGCTTACACACTGAACGTTCCTCACAAGTGATTTCCCCGAGGGGATCAATAAAGTATATCTTCTCCTTCTTCAAACTATTGAAGTCAGCTAGCACTTGGCTAACTAATAAGCGCCGCTTCAGCCATTTGCGTGTGTGTCCGCTAAAGGTGTATCCTCATCGTCATAGCAAACACAACTGCGTGTATCCACACCAGTCATAAAGAAACAGCCTCAGCCTTTATTTACAGCCCTACAGATATTAACTGTCACCAGTCAAGGGTTACTTAAACTGACATAAAAACCTGCATGTGAAATAATCCAGGCAGAAATCAAGAGGTGAAATTATCACTCATTCCCAGTCTTGTGAGAGACCAAGGCTGGATACGTTCACACACACACACACACACACACACACACACACACACACACACACACACACACACACACACACACGCACACACACACACACAACTTCCCCTGCTCCCTATGTCGCAAGAAGTCGAGGCCAAACTGGTAATCTGACTAAGATAGAAGTGCCTGACTCTCTATTCATTACATGATGCAATACCCCTGCATTTTCCTCACTGTAGGTTAGTGGATGCAGAATAGGGAAAATAGGGACGGTGCCCGCTCAACAGCCAGTTCAATATACAGTGATACCTCTGAACTCGACCGCCTCTATACTCGACCAAATCGGTTCTCGACCAAAAAATTCGAGTAGAAAATGTATCAGACCCCGAACAGATTTTCGGTACTCGACTAGCCGAGTCGACCCGAACGCGCTCCTCGGCTGCGCTCCTCGGCCAGCGGGTAAGCGTCAGTTCGACTCAGACCGCCAGCGGAGTAACACGTACGCAAATTACGTACGCAAAGACGTACAGAAATTATAGCAAAATATGAAAGTGGTGTACGAGCCATTTCCACTATCTTGAAGCAGAAGCAACTGACAATGGACAGGTTCCTTCTTAAAGAATAGAGGAAGGCTACTGCCCAGCCAGATTCACCTCCACGGAAGAGAGAGAGAAGGGAGAAAACCCCTGGAGGCGCGTTACCTAGCGTCATCATGGAAGGGATTCCCCTTCCATGATGACGCTAGTGCCATCAACCACTCTAAAACGTAAAGTAAATTATACAAAATGGTTTATAATGCTTTATCTTTATCATGTACTGCTTGTGCACATTTACGTCTTCATTGTTGTTTAGATACACGTTCTTATAATATTTTAGGTATTTTTCTAAATGGTAAGAACGGATTAAAATACTTTCCATTATTTCTTATGGGAAAATTGGTTTCATGTTTAAAATGAGGAGACATCATGGTGCCGTTTGGTCAATATTTAATAAGGCAGAATCACGAAGGTGAGTCTCGTGACGAGAAACTCGTGCAAGATCAAAACATAATGGCAACTTCCGGATTCGAGATTTAAGTGGAGAAACAGAAATACAAAACGGAAATATTTTTGTTGAATGGAAGTGCATTTAAAGCCTGCGTCTCAGGAACATCGTGTGTCCCTGTTAAAAAAATGCGTCAAAGACGCAAGGACGCACGCAAACGAGAACAATGATGGAGTGCTCAAACGCTTTGGCTTACCTTTCCCATGTTTCATTTAGACTGCGATAGTTTCGCTCCCTGCGATCTATCATTGTCCGTGACAATTGTCGGGAAACAGCATACGTCCTGTCTGTAAACATCCGTTGTCATTGCCACTGATTTTTGTCCCATTTGCAAATAATGTGTTTTAAATTCTTCACAATGCTTACCGGTGGTCTAAATAGGATCAGCCCAGGTAGTGTTTACACAACGGAGTCACGTTAGCTGACTGAGAAAGCGGCTCTACGCTCAGCGCAGAGAAATCAACAGTTATTAACAGGAGACACAAACATGAGAAAATAAGAGTGAAACACGTAGTTACTGAAAGTGTTGATAGAGGCAGCTTAAGGGGGGGAGGGGGGTGGAGATAGGGAGCAGAGAGCCATGCCCCATTAACACCAAGCGTTTGGGGGCGGAAGTGATTTTATCAATATTCAATCAAAGATATTGAGGACCATGGATCGCTTTGGGGCAACAAATTTCAAATACAGTGAAGTTGGACATCTGGCAGCTGAAAGACATGAATTAAAAAAAGCATAATATGGGACCATTAAGAAACTTTGCGCATTGCTTCCAGTGTTGTCCAGGACTCCCTTCTAAAAGAGATTTTAAATCTCAATGGGGTTCACCTGGTAAAATAGGTTAAACTGAAAATAACAGTGAATATAATGCCCTCATTCAAACACAATCCTCTTCAAAAAGTTTAAGATTAGCCATATTAACAATCGTAACATGCCAACGAGGCTAAACATCATTCACCATAGAACCAACACAGCCATAAAGCTTCCTTGTGCTGTTAATGAAGGTCTGCACAGCCCTAGGACTTCAGTGCAACTCCGTTTATTCTAGCTTCAAGCATGTACAGATCATGCAGAGGATCTCATGGGTTTTATCACTACCAGTAAAGATGGAGACAAAGGGATTCAGGCAGGGACTAATTCTTGCTCTACTTAGCACACCGATGGAATCTGTCTCCAAAAAGAGCAGTACACAGAAGGAACACAACGGTACCGCATTATATAACACCGACGGAAGTCTTACAAGGGGATCTGCATGATTGCGCACCTGTCATGACATGTTCTATCATAAAAGTAAAGTGTTGGCTGAAAAAGTCATTTTATCCCAGCCCTTGTTTCCTTCCTGTATTCCAGTGGACAAAGTCCAGCAGGACAGCTCAGTCAATCAATGAAACGCTAACAGATCCAAAAATGCCTGAGAGTGGGACATCTGATAAGTTAAGACCATGAAAACATTCACAATATACTTTTACAATAAGTATTTAAAAAATGGGATCTAGCACTTATGTTATGATAATATTCAAATAGACTTGAATTTGAATAAATCAATTAGTACACATGCTGATTGTGTTGCTAGAAAGTTTTCCTTTGTCTTAACTTACAACACTTACAGGCTGCTTGTAACTTATAGACGTAGAAGTAGAACACACTGAGAACACAGCCAATGACTACAGTATTTTCTGCACTATACGGGCGCAATAAGGCACACCTTTAATGAATTGTTTATTTTATAATTTATTTCATATATAATGCGCACCGGATTACAAGGCGCATATAAAAAAAAGTTGAAATAGATTTAAAAAACTAGTGGCTGTAGTTGCGCTATCCGTCCACTAGCTAGATCATTCACGACTGTGAGTACCTTTAATCAGCTGTGAACGGTCCCTATTGTTATTTCAATGAGGCCATTCTGAGACCCCATCCACATGATACCTGAACTTTTTGAAAACGTAACTTTGTTGTTGCGTTTACGCCTTCCGTCTACACGACAACGCAGATAACCGGAACGAAAACGCATCTTTTTGAAAATGCTGGCCTAGGTGGATTTTTTTAAAAACAGTGGGTCTGCCTTGTCGTGTGGACGGTGTATCCGCAACTTTTTAAAAAGGCTGACGTCTTGCCTGCGATGAAAACCTCTGTGACGTCATATTTATGGGCCCGTGTGTTGTGACAACAAAACACGGAGGATTCCTATTGGATAATATTTGACTCAATACTGCCACCACATGGTTTGGCATGCTTATAGCCATCTTCAAAAATGCACTGCTGCGTTTACGTGTGGACGGAGATTATTTTGAAAACGCTGTTGTGTGGACACAAATCGTTTGATGCGTTTTTAAAAAAGTTGCGTTTTCAAAAAAATCCGTCATTGTGTGGAGCCTCATCAAGGAAACCTGATCGCTTGATCATTCTGCCATCTTGGAAAGAAGTCAACACGTTGGGGTGTTTTCCTTAGCTGCTGAGATTTACTGATAAGAGTACTACCAATAAATAAATAAATAAATAAATAAGATAATTTTGTACTGTCGTACAAAATTATGTAAAACCTGTCAAATTAAATTTGATTTCTATAGCTCTCAGTGACGTGTGGTGAGGTTCACGGAGGTAAGAGCCAGACAAAGTGGCGTATTTGCCACTCTGTCTGGCAAAATACGCCATATTAAAAAACCTGACATTAAAACTGGTTAAATTCATTATGAGTGGACCACTCAGTTAGAACAGGGCGGATTATTTCCTGATCTGAAGTTCGAAACATATTTAACCTCCGACGTTGGTCTTCGTTTGTTGATTAAATCTTGTTTTGATCGATCGGTGGTCCAGTCTGAGGTGAGGTGCAGCTATTTGCTGCTGCACTGTGTGTCCTAAACAATTTCTTAACCAGTTTTAATGTCAGGCTGCTGATTTACTGGCAAATGCGACGCTGTTTTACTCATAGAACTGACTTTAACGTCGGTGTCTTACCGCCATTAATCTCACAGCACATCGCTGCCAGACAGAATACACAAACCTAAATGCGCCCCCCTGCAACATGCTGTTTCAGGTATCAACTAGATTTGCAAATCCATTGCAGCACACCAGGCACCTTTGTCTAGCAGTGACTCTGCTCTTGAAATTTCAGAAAATGCTAGCAGTGACTCTGCTCTTGAAATTTCAGAAAATGCTGGAAGTTCAGCTTTGGGGGTCTTTCATTCGCCTTTATGCCAGTTTCTCTGTGTGTTTCCGCAAACTAATAGAATGGACCGTCTAGATTCCAGATTAGCACCGACACACGACTATCAAGTTTAAAGTGGGTTATTTCCAGCGCCACAGTGGTTGGGAAATACTGAGCTCAGTCAGTCAAACTTGATTAATAGAATTGTTGAAAATTCCGTTTTGCTACGTTATCGTAGCCAGGCACCGATGCTCTCCGCAGGCTGCTCTGCCGTCAGGCAGCAGGTCAGTGAGAGCGGCGGTTTAGTGACGCCCCTTGACTACTTTTGTTAAGGGGCGTAGGCCCGAGTGCCTTGTGAGGGTGCCCCTGGTGGCGTAGTGCGACATGACTGCTGGCCAGACTGCCGCCTTTTTTCAGCGATCATGTTTTTAACCAATATTAATGCGTATATTATTAGGGGAGGCAGTGGCTCAGTGGTAAAGCGGGTTGTCCTATGATTCAAGACTGGCGGTTCGATTCTTGCTCCCACCCAAAAAAATGCTCACCTCCAGAGCACTGCCGAGGCACCCTTGAGCAAGGTGCCATCCCCATTACAAATTGCTCATTTGAGGCGCACCAAGAAGGAGCTGCCTGCCACTCTACCTCCTGTGCATGCCTACAGGCCCCCTTGTGTGTGGTTGTGTGTATTACAGGGGCCTGTACACACTAATATGAATGTGTGTGATTTGATTGACTAACAAAAACTAGAGTGTGCGTTCTTAATTTCCCTTCGGGGATTATAACAGTGTATTAAATTAAATTAAATATCAATCCATATATAAGGCGAATCGGATTATATAAAGCACACTATGGGATTATGAGAAAATTATAGGCTTTTAGGTGCGCCTTATAGTGCGGAAAATACTGTAATTCAGCCAGCTTCAAACCTAAGCTTGGTGTTAGACCTGCAGAACAATCTCATCATGTTAAAGACAACAGCTACAGGCAGGACATTAGTGCTGCTGTGGCTGAAGGTTTTCGCCGTCAAGAAAAAACCATCAGTGGGAGCCTGATGAACAGCCTCCAAGTGAATCATAAAAAATTTGAAAAAAATTGGTGAACTGACCCTGCGCAATTATTGACTCCTATGTTTGATATGCAATGTAAGTCACTCACATGCAAGGATAAGTTACAAAGCGTGCACACAGACGGAACAAATGTAACCCTGCACTGAGATCATATAATTAAGCATTGGCAGGTAGAAAAAACAACAGTGTGTGCTGGGGAGCTGCTAAGGCAGCCATGAGTGTTAGCTGTGAACGTATGGGGCTGGATGCTTGAGGTTGAATAAAGAGGAGGAAGCCCTTTGACAAATCTCTGGGGACAATAATGTTCTTGCGTGCAGGCTGAACACAGTGTGCTTCTGGGGCTCTGGTAATATCGGTGTTTCCTCACACAGACATACACACACCAGTCAGTAGCATCAACCCAAATTTTGAGTGGAAAATTCAAGTTATTTCTTCCATATGAACTCATTTTGAAGGGTTCGGGTCTGAAAATGCCATTGGTTGCTTTATAACAAAATGCTTTTTTTTTCTTCTATCCATCAGCCTCCAACCTGACTTGTGTTGGGTGCATATATATTTAATTTCCAGGCAATTACGTAATCCTATGCTTTGCTAACTGCGATTTTACCACATCGGGCTGCATTCATGCTATGGAAATTACAAAGTACACACAAGATAAAGCAAATAGACGATGAGAACAAAATGTACTATGAGAGACTCAGCAGCTTTTCAGCCCTGTTTGATGGTAACAGCAAATGTGTAGCATCCATATAGAGCAATTACAAAATCAGATGTAATGTTTGAGTCTCATAATCAGCTAATAGTAATCTGGGCTTGCACTAGGAGGTAGTATGACTAAGCCACTGTGGCTCAGTGTAAAAGAATTGAGTAAGCCACAAAAAGCCACACACTGTGTCCAAGACAGTTGTGGGGGGACGTGGGGTTTTTTTTAGAAAATGGGGTTGTTTTCCTGCATTCTGAGGGCAAAATCTTCTGTTCAGTTTACCTACAAAAATACACTAAAGTCAACAGTTCAAGCTGAACTATCTTTATTTCTGTCCTACTTTATGCAGGTATGAATGTGAGATTCAACAATTGAAAACTTCCATTCACCGATGTGAAGATACAAAATACAGTCATACAACATATTACTCAATGTTTACTTGTAAATTTTACTTAGACTAGAAGACATTTTAACATTGACCACCACCAACACCATTGGTATGCCATAGTTTATTTTATCTTATTTTTTTAAATTCAGTAACATGATTTTTCATTTCAATTTAAAAAGGCACGAAAAATAGCAAACGAGGTGAATACACATTTACATGCATCGCTGGTTATTCCTGCCGGTCATAGGGAACAAAAGTCTAAGACTACAAACAAGTATTGATAATATCTTTCATTTACCTTCTGATCAGTCTGTCACCACTCCTCCCCTCTCTCAGCATTCACCATTTATTTATTAATGAGGACACAAACTCTACTATAAAACACTGGATTCTTTTGATCGATCGTCCTCACCTTGTCGTACACCAATTCGCGGGTTCAGCTTGTAAAAAAAACAATATTTTTGTTTTTCATTGGACAAGAGGAGGTCATGACCTGAGTGCATATTTAATGATCGGGAGCGTTTGGGTCACTTCGGCTATTTCCATCGGCATGCTTCGGCTAAATTCCGTTTTCATGCGGAAATAGCGGTGCTATTTTCACTAGTGCCGCTCGCTAGTGGAAATAGCGGAGCTAGCGAGTGAAAAATTAATAAGTTTTAGCCTTTTTTCCATAAAAATAAGAACGCCACTGTGGTTACACAGTCTAAAAACCTTGTGGCCAATCTGGAATTTACTTCGCCTATGGCGAAGTGGCGAATGGCTAGCGCAAGCCCAGACTAATACATAAAATCATATACAGTGCACCCTCATTCATCCAGGTGATGCGTTCCAGGAACCACACAAGATTAACAAATTCCGCGATAGTGCGACAATCTTATTATTTACGGAAATTAAAACTTTATGAACCCTCCTCATGCTGATATTAAACCACCATCTATCTGTATTACCTTTTCCCACACTCTTATCAACTGTTTAAAGCACTTTTGTGTCACACCAAAGTACGACACTCACGGAACATAGCGCACTTCCGGATGCCGTCAGCCAATAGAATGCACGTACGGTATCACGTGACTACATACCAAAAATCCACAATGAAGTGAAGTCGTGATCGTTGATGCACGAATCCTTGAGGGCGCACTGTAATGAAATAATTGTTCATAATCATATCGATCAAAAGAATACTTTCTATAACTCTAACCATGCAAAATAGTGTCCAGCCTAGGAAGGTTATATTGTTAAAGAGGCCTATGTTGAATGTTACCATTGGAACGCTGTCTCAACATAAAGCTACAGTACATCCATGTTGTACAGATGTAAAGTTGGGACATGCGACTGTCAAGCTGACAGAGCACCAACATGTTCCCAACAAACTACCATGTCAGCGGTGGTGACAAGAAGCTGTAGTGACATATCCAGAGGCAACAACTCAGAAGCTGGACAAGGTCATGGTGTCTACAAGTGCAGCGGGTGGTGCCTGATTCTTTGATCTGCTGAACTGCGTAGATGTGACATAATGAAAAAACAATAATAAAAAAGAACTAAATAAGAGTATAATAGTCAGGTCTGGGTTACACAACAACAGCTTGAGTGAAAATGGAAACTCTTTTATGTTTTAGAAAAATTCTACATTCACACAGTGATATTTTAGAAATGCACTTTGTCAACACGGACCTGTTTCCACTTTGCTTTTCAAAATGAACATCTGAAAATAATTTTTGGTATTGTTTTGTTCATGTGAGTTTTCAAGGTGATTTTTTTCAACTCACAAAACGTGCTTTCAAAAGCTTTTTGTTTTCAGCCAGTAGAATGTAAACAAAGAACAAACCACAAGCAATCTACTATAGTTGCTGTGGAAATTCTTCTACGCATCACTGTATTAATAATTATTTTTTTATTTGTTTACATGTTTTTTTGTGGAATATTCAATAAATTAGCTGTCCATTGATATTTTAAACTGTTGGTGGATCAGGATCTGGAGCTTTCGGGAATATTTATGGATTATTTAACAAGGTGAGATTGAGCTCTTTTCAAACTTTTGACTTTCATCTTTACAGCTATGTGTGGAACATATTTATCAGAAATAATGCTAGTCCTTTAAAGCAGTGGTCCCTAACTGCCGGGCCGCGTACCCGTACCAGTCTGTGGGTCATTTGGTACCATGTCGCACAGAAAGAAAAAATAATATACATTACTTCCGTTTTATTTGTTTTGAAATCTGAAAGATGTTCTATTTTGAAAAATTCCCCAATTCTCTGTTACATTCGTCTATGTCAACCACGCCAGTGTACTGGATTAAAATCAAGGCAGATTACCCTGAGATTGCCCAAGAAGTATCGAAAACCCTGTTTCCATTTCCAACCTCCTGTCTTTGTGAAGAGGGATGTTCTGCAGTGATCGAAAAGAAAACCTAACTCCAGAGGAGACCGGACGTCCCAACACACTAGGTGTCATTGTCTCCCGTTACCCCTCAATAAGCGGTCCCCAACCACTAATTTTCATTACTGAAATTATTATTTGATTGACTTGTTCACCCTTTTATTGGAGATGATCAGTATTTCTCCTACGTTGAATGCACTGTTTGTAAGTCGCTATATTTCAAAATAAACCTCATTAGTGCAGTCACTTGAATTGATTTTTTATTATTTTATAATTATTTCTTACAATTATTTCGTTTACAGAGATATTATAAATTTGTGAAAAAAAGGTTGTTTACTGTCTGTTGATGTCTGCATTTTACATAAAACCACTGCGGATGATTTATTATTAGACTACAGCTGTCCTGGCGTCATTAACAATTGTTCTGTTGACACAACTGTTCAACGCTCAGGTAACCATGACATTATTGGAGTTAATCGCGACGTGGATTGCATTGTTTCTTAAGGCTGCCAAGCTATGTTGATCGCCAGTGACATATGACACCCACGTGACCACTGAATGCGGAAGCTGCTGTGGCAGATTTTAAGCTTTTCTGAACAAAGGGATGATGCTACACATATTAAAAAAAATTTTCTTCTATTTTTCAGAATGATGAATAACATATTTGTCACTTTCAATTAACTTTACTGTCCCTTTAAAGCTTCATAAAAGTTATGAATATACCACCCCTATCTGAACTCGATGGTCAACAGCAAAACAATCAAACTACTAAAATTCATTTCTCACAACAATTAAGGTCAGATGTCTGGGCTCGCGCTAGCCATTCGCCACTTCGCCGTGGGCGAAGTAAATTCCATATGGCTACAAGGTTTTTAGCTTGTGTAGCCACAGTGGCGTTCTTATTTTTAGGAAAAAAAGTCCAAAACTTACAACTTCCGAAAATCCCTCAGCGATAACATAAGAAAACAATAGCATGCTGCTATTTCCACAAGCTGACGGAAATAGCTGAAGTGACCCTAAAGCTCCCAATCATTAAATATGCACTCGGGTCATGACCGCCTCTCGCCCAATAAAAAAGAAAAAACTAGGGCTGTCACTTTAACGCATTAATTAGATTAATTAAAGTATGTTGCAAATTAATGCGCTATAAAAATTAACGCAATTAATCACGAGTGGCAAGTCAAGCATTTTAAATTTGGCCCACTGAGTGATCCGTAGGCTGCAGCGGCACGTCACTTCCTACCTGCGCCACTAGTCAAAAGCAGAGTGACTGACAACAGAGATGGACGCGACACAGGAGAGCGAGGCAAGCCCACTCGGACCTTTGGGCGGAAAGTTTATTTGTAAAAAGAACAAAGACGGGACTATCAACAAAAACGCAGTGATTCTGCGCTGCCAATCTGCCTCTGTCAGTCTGCCCCAGGGCAGCTGTGGCTACACGTAGCTTACCATCACCAAGTATGAATGAGGAGTGAATGAATAATGGATCCGATGTAAAGCATCTTTGAGAATCCAGAAAAGCACTATATGAATCGAATCCATTATTATTATTATTATTTGTACCTTTTGTAAAAGAGAATTTTCATATCACCGAAGCAGCTCCAGCCTAACGTATCATTTAAATGCAAAACATGTCAAGGACACAGAGTTGAACGTTGGCTTACCCTTTTAAAGGAAAAGCCTGTTGGCATCTTGCCATTTAGTTGCCTTATTTAGAGGCATGTTATACTATTCATTTTGAATTGCTGTATTGAGTTAGCTTTAGTATTAATTTTGATTGAGAGTCTGCTTATGTGCCTATTTGAGACTCAGTCTTATTTTATTTCTGAATTTTATTTATTTTATTGAACTGTATTCGTTTTGCATTTTTGAGAAATGCACCTGGCCTAATTGGTTTGCTGATGTGCTTGGCCTTTTAAAAAAAAAAATTTCATTTATAAAGCACACTTAACCAATAAAAATGTGGATTTCAAATTTTCTTTTCTTGGTGTATTCTATTGATTAGTCATGCAATACAATTTTGTAATGTCCTAGAATTCAAATTCTTTATTTGGGGGCCTTTAGCAGGTATGAGATTAAAATGTGGTTAATTAGATTGATTAATTAATTACAAATCCTGTAATTAATTGGATGAATTTTTTTAATTGCCTGACAGCACTAAAAAAAACAGGATTCTTTTTTTACAAACTAAACCCGCAAATTGGTGTACGATAAGGCGAGGACGATCGATTGAAAGAAAATGAGAATAGAGTGTTTTATAGTAGATTTTGCGTTAAAATTCTAATTGAACAACAAATGGGGAATGCTGAGAGGGGGTAGGAGTGGTGACAGACCGATCAGAAGGTAAATGAAAGATATTATCAATACTTTTTTGTAGTCTTAGACTTTTGATCTCTGACCGGCAGGAATAACCAGCGATGCATGTAAATGTGTATTCGCCTCGCTTTCTATATTTCACGCCTTTTTCAATTGAAATGAAAAATAATATTATCGAATTAAAAAACTAAACTAAACTATGTCATACCAATGGCGTTGTCTAAGTCCAAGTTAAAATGTATTCTAGTCCAAGTAAAAATTACAAGTAAACATTGAGTAATATTTTGTAATGACTGTATCTTCACATAGTGATTGTAAGTTTTCAATTGTTGAATCTCACATTTATGCCTGTATAAAGTAGGATAGAAACAAAGATACAGTGATACCTCTACTTAAAAAATTTTCTACTTACGAAATTTCTCAGCAGGAAAATATTGCCTCTACTTACGAGAGAAATTTCAACTTAAGTAATGTAAAAACACAGTATCGGCTGATACTCGAATCGCCCACAGGTTCCTGAAGCTGCTCTACCATTGGCTATTACCTATTACGTATCTTCCTGGCATCCCACTGGCTAAGAGGGATGCCACTCCACCTCTGTGTGGAGCTAGATCGGTGCTTATGCAGTGACTTCGGCATTCAGCACTCGACCCGTGAGGTAGTCTGATAGTTTTGAGCAAATATAATAACTTTTTGAGTACGTATTCGCTATGGACCCCAAGAAAGTGACGGAGAAAAGAGGAAAAGATGAAGAAAAGAGTTTTTTTGTCCATACAAACAAAGCAAGACATAATAGAAAAGCGTGAAAAAGGGATGTGTTTGGTTAATCTTGCCAAAGAATATGGCCGAAATGCATCTGCAAACGCCACGTTATTAAAACAAAAGGAAGTTTAAGGAGTGCAAGTCATCTCATGGGTGGTTGGAGAGGTTCAAAAGGAGGACTGGAATTCACTCTGTTGTTCAGCATCGTGAGATAGGAGCTCATGAACCAAAGAGCAAAAAACACTGAGGACAGCAGTTAAAAAGTAAATGACCGTCATTGTTATTCTCTATTCTTTGTTTTTTACGTTATGCACAACTCTCATTTATTGTGCATCTAATCGTAACATGTATTTGTTACATGTTTTGATGCATTTTTATGCTTTATAAAACATTTATGTTTGAATTTGCATGGAAAACGCGTCTCTACTTACGTAATTTTCTACTTACGTAATGTCTTCCGGAACCAATTAATTTCGTAAGTAGAGGTACCACTGTAGTTAGCTTGAACTATTGACTTTAGTGTATTTTTGTAGGTAAACTGAACAGATTTTGCCCTCAGAATGCAGGAAAACAACCCCGTTTTCTAAAAAATTTCCCATGGGGGCCCCCCAGACCCCCTTTCGGGGGGGAATCCCCCCCACACACCCCTACTACGAGTGTGGTTTTACACCCCCCAACAAGTGAAAACTTGCATTCACTATGTGAAGATACAGTCATTCAAAATATTACTTCCTCCGGGATTAATAAAGTATCATCTATCTATCTATCTATCTATCTATCAACATCAATCAATGTTTACTTGTAAGTTTTACTTGGATTACAAGACATTTTAACTTTGACACTTTGATTTTAATAAATTAGATTCTTGGTATTACTCAATGTTTACTTGTAAATTTTACTTGCTATTATATCCAGCCGCTGTCTTTGACACAGAATGTGGCTTTTGGTGGCTTACTAAATTCTTTTACACCGAGTGGCTTTTACACACAGTGGCTTAGTCATACTACCTCCTAGTGCAAGCCCAGAATGTGACAGATTTCGCTGCAACTACAGCTGAATTTTGATAATTAGATGTCTTCAATGTTCTTACACATGTTAAATTCAGGATAGACTAAGCCATCTATTATTATAAAAAATTGAAATCTCTGCTCTGATGGGCCTCAACTCTAATAACCTGTTCCCCATTATAGTCAAGCCTTCCATACAATTCAATCGAAATCCATTCAAACCATTTTGAAATAGCTTTGCTGACAGAAAACTTAAACTGCAGATTATAGAACCTCTTTACATCACAAAATAATATTTTTAATTTAAAAAAATGGAATTTAGTAAAAAAAAAAAAAGTGAACATCAAGGAATGGCAGATATAAATCAGTCTAGCATTTCATTAATTTCACTCATGACAAAACCACTAAAAAAAGAAAGAACAAAAAACAAAAACAACAGGTATAACAAGTCCAGTCCAGGAGGTAACATACAACCATCAAGTCGATCAAGCAAAAAGTTCACAACGTATTTTACTCTGAAAGTTTACGCAGATTCTTGAAAGAAATGTTTTAGAATATCCAGCCCGGGGCAAAAGTTCGACCTGCTAAGATGTGTTTGTCTGTATCATGTTACACAGGAACACAATTTTCGGAATACAGTATATCAGAATACCATGAGTTAGCACACAGGATTTAGCTCTGAGCTAATAAAACTTGTCATCAAAGGGAAGCTAACGCTGACGGATTGTTATGACGCGTTATGGCGGGGCGCTAATGACATTAACTCACCTCACTGACGAAGCTTCGGCAAATCACTATAAACCCACTAGCATCCACGGGAGGATGACTCTTAGCAGCTAGCCGCTGTTAACATCGTGTTCACTTCCAGGACTTCACTCCACGTCAGGAAATGTGACAAAATATGGTCGCTTCGCCGACTTGTGACCGCAAATGAAAAATTCGATCACCTCGGGTGGCCCCACGGCTGCCGGTTCACACAGCCCTGACACGCAGTTCCCCACAACTGGTTAGCGATGAGTAAAGATAATTCCGTGGAGAAAACTAGTGGAGATTCCACGCCAGTCTAAAAGTTCATATTTTCGACACGGTCACGTCGCTTTCTCTATTGCGTCCACGCCGGAAACATGAACGTTCCCAGTTGAGGTTAATTACGTTCGCGTGGCAACTAAGAATGTTGGAGTTTTTTTAAATTTACCACCTGCTTAAGTGATTATTTGCTGCAGGAGCGGCACGTACGGAAGCTAAAACAGCTAGCACTTGGCTACTTAGCGGCTAGCCGAATAGACAGCTAGCGGCTAGCTAGCCACCTAGCTGTCGAAGCGAACAATCACGTTGTGGGGGGTTGTCTTAAAAATATATAACATTCCTTACCTCCAACTCGATACATGTTGGCCGCCATTCTCTCGTAGCCTTTAGCAGAATTAATCCCGGGTTATTCCCCGCGTGGATAGAAAAAGGTCAGTGGGGATCAGTTTTATTCCTTTATTTATTGTAGACACCCCCACCGTGAAACAAAGCCGGCTCAGGGCACTACGAGCTGAGCTGCGGCGGGTAAAAAGTTGAAAGTTTCCGTTAGCAATGTTCCGGAGGGTGTCCCAAAAAATTTAAGTCTTTGTTTTCGGTCCCACTGAAGACCTTCCTCCACTCTTCCTCACTCACTCATTCACACACAGCTAGCCTGTATCTTACTCCACTCTTCCTCCCATCCTCCGCTCCCAGCTTCATCCTCCTCTTCTTCACCTCCGCTCAGTTCAGCACAACACACTCAGCGCGCACAGAAAACACACTCACTGGCCCCCTTCGTTTGGTGGCGTTCGTCATCTTCGGAAATCATCGGAAATCTCCGTCGAGCTTTACCGATCAACCTGCTTCTAGTGTGAAATATTCTGTAAGTGGATAACTTTAATACATTTAGTTAAAATGGTTGAAAGGGGATTCTAATACGTTTTCAGTACTATAACTGATGAGGATAAACAAGGTTTAAATTGAAATTAATAATTTTATCAAGTGAGGAGAAAATCAACAAATTGCACGTAGTAGAGATCAATAAATGACACGTCCTTCAAAATAAAATCCTGATAACGCTAGGGAAAACCAAAATGTAATAGTCTGTATTTTAATGTAGCCGCAAGAGGGCACAAACCAGTGTCTTATTGTGCTGGTCCCAAGCCCGGATAAATACTGAGGGTTATGTCAGGAAGGGCATCCAATGTAAGACTTTTGCCAAATCAAACATGCAAATCAAATCTATAACTTCCATACCGGATCGGTCGAGGCCCAGGTTAACAACAACCACCATCGGTGCTGTTCACCTACAGGATGCCGGTGGAAATTGGATTACTGTTGGTCAAAGAAGGAGAGGAGGAAAGTGTGTTCGTAGGAAGAGAGAGAAGAGGAACGCCAAGAGTACAGGACTGAGAGTAGGGACGTTGAATGTTGGAACTATGACAGGAAAAGGTAAAGAGTTGGTTGACATGATGCAGAGGAGGAAGGTAGACATACTTTGTGTCCAGGAGACCAGGTGGAAAGGTAGCAAGGTTAGAAGTTTAGGAGCAAGGTTCAAATTGTTCTATCATGGTGTACATAGGAAAAGAAATGGAGTAGGACTTACCTTGAAGGAAAAGTTTGTTAGCAATGTTCTGGAGGTAAAAAGAGTCTAAAGTTAAAAATCGAAGGTGTGATGTTCAATGTTGTTAGCGGGTATGCTCCACAGGTAGGATGTGAGCTGGATGAGAAGGAGAAATTCTGGTTGGACTTTGATGAAGTGATGCAAAACATACCTAGAAATAAGAGAGTTGTCATTGGTGCAGACTTCCATGGACGTGTTGGTACAGGAAACAGAGGTGATGAGGAGGTGATGGGCAGGTTAAGTATCCAGGAAAGGAATGCAGAAGGACAGATGGTGGTTGACTTTGCAGAAAGGATGGAAATGGCTATAGTGAATACTTTCTTGCAGAAGAGGCAGGTACATAGGGTAACCTATAAGAGTGGAGGTAGGAGCACACAGGTAGACTACATCTTGTGTTGAAGGTGTAATCTGAAGGAGATTAGTGACTGCAAAGTAGTGGTAGGCGAGAGTGTAGCGAAACAGCATAAGAAGGTGGTGTGTAGGATGACTCTGGTGGTGAGGAAGATGAAGAGGGCTAAGGCAGAGCAGAAGATGAAATGGCGGAAGCTGAAAAAGGAAGAGTGTTGCAGCACTTTTAGGAATTAAAGCAGGTGGGTGGTCAGGAGGTGCTTCCAGATGATTAGACAACTACAGCTAATGTGATCAGGGAGACAGGTCGGAGAGTACTTGGTGTGTCATCTGGACGGAAAGTAGATAAGGAGACTTGGTGGTGGAATGAGGAGGTACAGGAGGGTATATAGACAAAGCGGTTAAGCTAAGAAGAAGTGGGACACTGAGAGGACTGAGGAGAATAGACAGGAGTGCAGAGAGATGCAGCGTAAGGTGAAAGTAGAGGTAGCAAAGGCCAAACAGGGGGCTTGTGATTACTTTATGGTAGGTTAGACAGTAAGGAGGGGGAGACTGATCTATACCGGTTGGCAAGACAGAGGGACAAAGATGGGAAGGACGTGCAGCAGGTTAGGGTGATTAAGGATAGGGATGGAAGTCTATTGACAGGTGCCATTAGTGTGATGGGAAGATGGAAAGAGTACTTTGAAGAGTTGATGAACGAGGAAAATGAGGGAGAAGAAAGACTAGAAGAGGTGACTGTTGTGGACCAGGATGTAGCAAAGATTAGTCAGGATTAAGTGAAGAGGGCGTTGAAGAGGATGAAGAGTAGAAAGGCACTTGGTCCTGATGATATAACTGGTATGGAAGTGTCTAGGAGAGGTGGCAGTAGAGTTTCTGACTGGGTTGTTCAACAGGATCTTAGATAGTGAGAAGATGCCTGAGGAATGGAGGAGAAGTGTGCTGGTGCCCATTTGTAAGAAAAAGGGAGATGTGCAGAGTTGTGGCAACTACAGAGGAATAAAGCTGATGAATCATACAATGAAGTTATGGGAAACTAAGGGCAGAAGTGAGCATTTGTGAGCAGCAGTATGGTTTCTTGCCAAAAATGAGTAGTACAGATGCAGTATTTGCTTTGAGGATGCTGATAGAGAAGTACAGAAAAGGCCAGGGGGAGCTTCATTGTGTTTTTGTAGATCTGGAGAAAGCTTATAACAGGGTGCCCAGAGAGGAACTGTGGTATTGTATGAGGAAGTCTGGAGTGGCAGAGAAGTATGTTAGAGCGGTGCAGGACATGTATGAGGACTGTAAGACAGCAGTCAGGTGTGTCAGACGAGTTCAAGGTGGAGGTGGGTCTGCACCAGGGATCAGCTCTGAGCCCCTTCTTGTTTGCTATGGTGATGGACCACCCGACAGACTAGTTTAGACAGTAATCTCCATGGACTATGATGTTTGCAGATGACATTGTGATCTGTAGTGAGAGAGGGAACAGGTGGAGGAGAAGCTAGAGAGGTGGAGGTTTTCCTGGAAAGGAGAGGAGTGAAAGTTAGCCACAGTAAGACAGAGTACATGTGTGTGGATGAGAAGGACCCAAGTGGAAGAGTGAGGTTACAGGGAAAAGAGATCAAGAAGGTGGAGGATTTTAAGTACTTCGGGTCAACAGTCCATAGCAATGGAGAGTGTGGAAAAGAGGTGAAGAAGCCTGTACAGGCAGGATGGTACGGGTGGAGGAAAGTGTCAGGTTTGATGTGTGATAGAAGAGTTTCAGCTAAAATGAAAGGAAAGGTGTACAAAACTGTGGTGACCCAGCGATGTTGTTTGGTCTAGAGACAGTGTCACTGAGGAAAAAACAGGAGACAGAGCTTGAGGTAGCAGAGATGAAGATGCTGAGGTTCTCTTTGGGAGTCACCAGGATGAATAGGATCAGGAATCAGTACATCAGATGGACAGCACATGTTTAGAGGATTTGAAGATAAAGTTAGAGAGGCCAGACTGAGATAGCTTGGATGTGTCCAGAAGATGGATTGTGAATATATTGGTAGAGGGATGCTGAGTTTTAAACTGCCAGGTAGGAGGCCTAGAGGAAGACCAAAGAGAAGGTTTATGGATGTAGTGAAAGAGAACATGAAGGTAGTCGATGTGAAAGAAGAGGATGAAGAAGACAGGGTTAGATGGAGGCAATTGATTCACTTTGGCGACCCCTGAAGGGAAAAGCCAAAAGGAAAAGAAGAGGACTAAATGTGATTTCTCAAAAATAAAGTAATCTGGGAGAATAATTAGTGGTATGTCACTACTTGTTAGAAATCCAGTGATCATATGAACATACTGCAAACTTACCTATGAAGTGCAAAGCAACATCAAATTTTAAATGATACTGACGTGCTGCAATGCGCTCACTTTTTAATTTTTAATTTTTAATCCCACCCACCAGACGGGCCATTGAGTGTGTGGGTTGTGTATTTTTTCCTCTAAAACTGTGTTATTGTTTTCAGCTGCCACTTTTCCCCAAGCAGCTGTATTTGGGTCTTCACTTCAATTTGGCTGAAACCTAACATTTTCTCACTTCACTTCACTTCTTTATGAGGATAACACTCAAGCTTTCTGAGCACGATGCAGACTACTGTGAGCAACATCAGATGTGCATGCTGTGGCCACACAAAAGTATCACAATTGTTCAAAACCTTGGATGATAGCAAGTTATATGGCTTATTAAAATAATCAAATTACAGCAGCAATTTTTATTCGTTTATTTTTAATATAAGTGATTTCTTCTTCTTCTTCTTCTTCTTTTCCTTTCGGCTTTTCCCTTCAGGGGTCGCCACAGCGAATCAATTTCCTCCATCTAGCCCTGTCCTTTGAATCCTCTTCTCTCACACCAACTACCTTCATGTCTTCCCTCATTACATCCATAAACCTCCTCTTTGGTCTTCCTCTAGGCCTCCTGCCTGGCAGTTCAAAACTCAGCATCCTTCTACCAATATATTCACTATCTCTTCTCTAGACATGTCCAAACCATCTCAGTCTGGCCTCTCTGACTTTATCTCCAAAACCTCTAACATGTGCTGTCCCTCTGATGTACTCATTCCTGATCCTATCCTTCCTGGTCACTCCCAGAGAGAACCTCAGCATCTTCATCTCTGCTACCTCCAGCTCTATCTCCTGTCTTTTCTTCAGTGACACTGTCTCTAGACCAAACAACATCGCTGGTCTCACCACAGTTTTGTACACCTTTCCTTTCATTTTAGCTGAAACTCTTCTATCACACATCACACCTGACACTTTCCTCCACCCGTTCCATCCTGCCTGGACACGCTTCTTCACCTCTTTTCCACACTCTCCATTGCTATGGACTGTTGACCCTAAGTACTCTAAATCCCCCACCTTCTTGATCTCTTCTCCCTGTAACCTCACTCTTCCACTTGGGTCCCTCTCATTCACACACATGTACTCTGTCGTACTGCGACTAACCTTCATTCCTCTCCTTTCCAGGACAAACCTCCACCTCTCTAGCTTCTCCTCCACCTGTTCCCTGCTCTCACTACAAATCACAATGTCATCTGCAAACATCATAGTCCATGGAGATTCCTGTCTAACCTCATCTGTCAGCCTGTCCATCACCACAGCGAACAAGAAGGGGCTCAGAGCTGATCCCTGATGCAGTCCCACCTCCACCTTGAACTTCTCTGTCACACCTACAGCACACCTCACCACTGCCTTACAGTCCTCATACATGTCCTGCACTGCTCTAACATACTTCTCTGCCACTCCAGACTTCCTCATACAATACCACAGTTCCTCTCTGGGAACCCTATCGTAAGCTTTCTCCATATCTACAAAAACACAATGCAGCTCCCTCTGGCCTTCTCTGTACTTCTCTATCAACATCCTCAAAGCAAATACTGCATCTGTAGTACTCTTTTTTGGCATGAAACCATACTGCTGCTCACAAATGTTCACTTCTGCCCTTAGTCTAGCTTCAACTACTCTCTCCCATAACTTCATTGTATGGCTCATCAGCTTTATTCCTCTGTAGTTGCCACAACTCTGCACATCTCCCTTGTTCTTAAAAATGGGCACCAGCACCCTTCTCCTCCATTCCTCAGGCATCTTCTCACTATCTAAGATCCTGTTGAACAACCCAGTCAGAAACTCTACTGCCACCTCTCCTAGACACTTCCATACCTCTACAGGTATATCATCAGGGCCGACTGCCTTTCCACTCTTCCTCCTCTTCAATGCCCTCCTCACTTCATCCTGACTAATCTTTGCTACATCCTGGTCCACAACAGTCACCTCTTCTAGTCTTTGTTCTCTCTCATTTTCCTCGTTCATCAACTCTTCAAAGTACTCTTTCCATCTTCCCATCACACTACTAGCACCTGTCAATAGACTTCTATCCCTATCCTTAATCACCCTAACCTGCTGCACATCCTTCCCATCTTTGTCTCTCTGTCTTGCCAACCGGTATAGATCAGTCTCTCCCTCCTTACTGTCCAACCTAGCATACAAGTCATCATAAGCTTCTTGTTTGGCCTTTGCTACCTCTACCTTCACCTTACGCTGCATCTCCCTGTACTCCTGTCTACTCTCCTCAGTCCTCTCAGTGTCTCACTTCTTCTTAGCTAACCTCTTTCTCTGTATACACTCCTGTACCTCCTCATTCCACCACCAAGTCTCCTTATCTACTTTCCTTCCAGATGACACACCAAGTACTCTCCTACCTGTCTCCCTGATCACATTAGCCGTAGTTGTCCAGTCATCTGGAAGCACCTCCTGACCACCCAGAGCTTGTCTTAACTCCCTCCTGAAAGTCATGCAACACTCTTCCTTTTTCAGCTTTCACCATTTCGTCTACTGCTCTGCCTTTTCCCTCTTCATCTTCCTCACCACCAGAGTCATCCTACACACCACCATCCTATGCTGTTTGGCTACACTCTCACCTACCACTACTTTGCAGTCACTGATCTCTTTCAGGTTACACCGTCTACACAAGATGTAGTCTACCTGTGTGCTCCTACCGCCACTCTTATAGGTCACTCTATGTTCCTGCCTCTTCTGGAAGAAAGTATTCACTACAGCCATTTCCATCCTTTTTGCAAAGTCAACTACCATCTGTCCTTCTGCGTTCCACTCCTGGATACCAAACCTGCCCATCACATCCTCATCACCTCTGTTTCCTGCACCAAAATGTCCATTGAAGTGTGCTCCAATGACAACTCTCTCACTTTTAGGCATGCTCTACATCACTTCATCAAAGTCCGACCAGAATTTCTCCTTCTCCTCCAGCTCACATCCTACCTGTGGAGCATACCCGCTAACAACATTGAACATCACACCTTCTATTTCTAGCTTCAGACTCATCACTCTATCCGACACTCTTTTTACCTCCAGGACATTCCTAACAAACTCCTCCTTCAAGATAACTCCTACTCCAATTCTCTTCCCATCTATACCATGATAGAACAACTTGAACCCTGCTCCTAAACTTCTAGCCTTGCTACCTTTCCACCTGGTCTCCTGTACACACAGTATGTCTACCTTCCTTCTCTGCATCATGTCAACCAACTCTCTACCTTTTCCTGTCATAGTTCCAACATTCAACGTCCCTACTCTTCGTCCTATACTCGTGGTGCTCCTCTTCTCTCTCTTCCTACGAACACACTTTCCTCCTCTCCTTCTTTGACCAACAGTAATCCAATTTCCACCGGCGCCCTGTAGGTCAACAGAGCCGAAGGCGGTCGTTGTTAAACTGGGCCTCGACCGATCCGGTATGGAAGTCATAGGTTTGATTCGCATGTTTGATTTGGCAAAAGTTTTACGCCGGATGCCCTTCCTGACGCAACCCTCTGTATTTATCCGGGCTTGGGAGCGGCACAATAAGACACTGGCTTTTGTCCTCTTGGGGCTACATTTTTAATATAAGTGATTTGGCGCACTTTAAAAGAAAAAGACAAAAAATGTGTTCTTCATGTGATAGGCAGTAGGTTATACAGTATGTGAGAGTCCTGCTTTGGCCATGGGAAGAGTGCTGCTTTGGCCTAGGTGAGGTCCAGTTGTGGAACTGGCTTAGGGTCTTGTTCTCAAAGAAATTATACATATACACACCTTTCAGACATCAGTTTTTTCAGATTAAAACATTCATATTTTGCACAATGACATGTGCTGTTGCTTGTGATACATTTTAAATCGCTGTAACTCTTGGTCTGTAAAATATATAATTACTCTTTTTGTATTAGCATTTCTACTACCCATAAATCATCTACTAGTAACAGCATTTAATAATGAATATCCATAAATAAAAAATCTTAATGTCATTAGAATATGCACAAATCTTACTTCAATTTTACCTTGGTTTTTTTAGTGTTGTGTTTCCTGTTGGGAAACTTGTGCAGTGATAGTTTCTAATCAGAGGCAGTCACAAGACACCGTGATGCATGAGACCATCCTGGCTTTAATGAGACCCAATGAAAGTTTGAACTTTTCTGACAAGATATTTGCGTTGCTGCTGAGGCATGTTACTGTCAAATGCAGAATGTTACTGAATTTTATTCCGAAATGAAACATATCAACCATGCTCAATATCTTTCCTCACATTTGATGTTGCAATAGACAATCAGGGAACACAGGCGTCAGTTCAGGGTTGTAGGTTCTGTGCGTGTGTGTGTGTGAGAGAGAGTAATAAGAGTACTGAGTATATCTCAGAGAGGTTAGATAAGACATCAAATACAATTAGAAAAGGGGCTGAACATGAATTTATTTTAAAAGTGCAGGAAAACAATTGTTTAACATAATCCTCCATGTTAAATCCACATCTGATTAAGGGGGTTATACATATGTGAGCCTAAATTTAACAGTTTCATTGAGACGGACAGAGATGGGGACCCTTTTTGTATCACTCTTTTACTATATTTATCCCTTCTTGTTTGGGTCAGATTCTGTAAGCAGTGTTTTGTAAGCAGTTTTTTGCAGGCATTCATCAGTGCAGCTTGCCTGGACTTCATAAAGAGAAACTAAAAAGGTAAACTTTCAATATTAGATCATATCCATTTTACTTTGCACAAGTTTAGATGAGTGGGTATCTGCAGCATTGCTCAAGTAAAGAACTGATTCTTTAGTCTTAAGTGAATGAGATGTTTCTACTTTACAATTTAATCTATGATCCAGTTAATGGAGTTTTATTAACTCAACTACAGTTGACAGCACCATCACCTCACTGGAAGATGATTCTGGGTTTAAATCCACCAGAGAAACTAGGACTTTTTTATGATGGCCCATGTTCTCCATGTGGGTTCCTCCAGGTTCTCTGTCTTTGTCCCACCACAGTAACATTTACTGCAGAACTGAACCTTAACAAATAATTGAATGAAAGGTCAAGATCATCCTGTTATCATGGGTTCCATGTGGAACATGCAGGGACCAGTCGGTCTGATTTTGCTCCTCAACCCATAATTCCTGAGCAGCACTGCCCACTAGTGGCACTTCACACACAACGCATCTTCCAGTCTTATTTTTTTTAATAGAGTTGACACAAACAGGGAATGCCCAAATTTCTCTTAAATATATAAAACTGTATTAAAATAATCCCATTAAAACATACTGTTCCACCGTTCATTAGGAAACTCAGTCAGAAATGCTGTGTTTGGTTCACTAGAACAGGTTTGTCACAGTCTGCCTAAAGCATAGAAATGATTCAGTATTAGCTGAGATGACACACACTGCTTGAAATGTTGAAAAAAAAGGCAAGATATCCTTGTTAAGTTGATGGCACTAGGACGCAGCATCTAAATAAGATAAACTAAAACGTTTTCAGGGAGGATTCACCGTTTCCAGTTAACACAGGTTCTCATGCGTATAGATGTGTTAAAAGGTGTGTATGTACACAGCATCGGAAGGGGATTTGTCCACACGTTCCACAGGAAGCTGAGGCAGCAGCGGTCGTGGACCGGCTGGAACATGACCATCCTTCCTTAGCAGGTGACGGGCTCTGGAGAGCTGGTGGAAGCGGATGAGACCGAAGTCAGCCTCTCCCTGCTGTTACCCACACCGCCTCCCGTCACGCTCCACTGAAGAATGCAAGCATCCTTTCCACCCATCGAGAGGATGTGGGAATCGCTGTGGGTGAAGCAGACGTTGGTGACATGGCTGCCGTGGCCGCTGTACTTATAGCTGGGTGCCTGAGCAGAGGGAGCAGACACTAGTCAATAAATGGAATGGGCATACAGAATGTTTTTAAACTGCAGGAAGTCCAAATAATATACAGTGAGTCTTTTAATAATAAAAGAGTATTCTCTGAAAATTTAAAAAGTGTAAAATGTGTCTCTGTGGGTTCTTCCGCTTCATCCCACCATCAAAAATGTAATATGAGACTTGGGGATTTAGAATCTGACTTTTAGTGCAATTAATTTTTTGACTTGCAGGTGACCCTGCAATAAACTGGAGACTTGTCCAGGGTGTATCCCACCAATTAGAATTAAGTTAGAAGTTAGATCATACTAAAGAATCACAGAAAGTGAGCGTGAGCCACATGAACGGTACCTTTGGTTTAGGACACGGGTACTGGAATAAATGGACTTTACAGAAGTCATCAGCCACCGCCACCACCCTCTCACTGTGAGATCGACACAGGGCGTTGATATCTGTTCCATCTGAGCCCTCTAACCATACACCTGGAATGCCACAGGAAGTAGTGGTCACAAGATAAAACAGCAAATTCTTGTTTGGGGGTACGACAGCCAGGAGAAGACAAAAACGTGACATTTCTCACCGATAACATGAAAGCCTAGCACACATGTGTAGGACGCCCATTCTCTGTCTCTGCTTTCAAAGCGATTCCTCAGCAGTTTACAGCCTGAAGCTATGTCCCCTGTTAAATTACACGGATGGTCACAACAGTGGATCATCATGCAGTCTGGAGAACAAAAACATGACTTACAGTAAAGGATCTCATAGTCGCCTGAATTAGACATGATGTATTTTCCATCTTTGGACCAATCTAGGTGAGTTATGAAGCTTGAGTGACCCTGAACAGACAGAAAAACAGACATAACAAACGTCTCATGATTGGCTGTCCAGTGGTTTTAGATGATAGGTCAGGTGTTCATTTGTATTCTCCTGTTTCAGAATGCCTCATTTTTAGAGGATATCGTCACATATCCCCAACCTAAGACTCTTATCCAATAAAAGATCACCTTCAGAGATCAATCTGATTGTAAACTCACATTACACCTCCCAAAGCGGGTGTAGCGCCGGCCGCTCTCCGTCACACTGTAGATGTAGATGAAGTTGTCATGTGAGCCAACTGCTAAAAAGCTGCCATCTGAAAATACATGATACGGATTCATACATGATATGTCCCTGCTACTATAATAATTTATTTATTTATTCAGTTTATTTTTCTTCTTTCCAGACATGTTATTACAACATATTTCACTTTCATCATTGTTGAAACATCATCAACAACATCCGAAAAGAAAAAAAAAGGTTAACGGGTAGAAGCCATTGGCTTTTAAGATTCCCGTCCCCTAAATTATCAACAAAACATCTCACTCATTACAAACTCAGACATTAAAAGTCTTCAACCAGCACATACATTGAATTTTGACAGACGTTCATACCCTTATCCACTTCCAGATGTTAGCCTTTTACCCTAGAGTATAACCATGTTTACATTCCTCCTAGGAACACAAGGTTTGTTAACATCATGGATAGTCAAAACCTTGACCTTGCCAGTGGTCTTCACAAGAATATAATGATCATATTCACCTCTTTCAGACAGTGTTTATACAAGAATTAACCAGTTTGTTGCATTTTTAACAGTTTCACATGGTATTATATTGTCAAAAGATATCAACATGCTCTTTAAAGTCTCAAAGTTAATGTTATCCCATGTTATCACAAATACATGTTTTGTTTTGTTTTTTGTTCATTAGTCCATGTTTCTGACATCAATGATGTTGATTTTTTCGACTGTTCCATGAAATACTTGACGTGTCCAAAATTGTAGAGCTCCCTATATTGAAGTGACTCTGTTGTACTTATCTTCGGTGTAATAACAATTCTTGTCTGTCTTTAATGCTCATATTTCACCAACTCCTCTGCACTCCTGATCACCATTGTTTTCATCTGGTCCGGAGAAAGCCCCTTTGTTTTGATGAAGATCCTGCAGTTGTTCGTCCAGGTGTTGTCGATCAGCCCATTCTTCTTCAGTTGTCGAGCTTTTTTAGCGATATCAGCATTCTTTTTAGTGAGATTCTCATTAATGTAGACATTTTTTCCTTTCAGTTTGAAGCCTTGTTTCAAAAGAGCAATCTTGTGTTTACGATTGTTGAATTTTATTAGCACTACAGGTGGTCTCCTACCTCCAGATGGTAATGGGTAACATGCCTCAATCTGGTCTGGATCTATAGTTATCTCCAGATCCCTCAGTTGAGAACTCACTTGTTGCTCCAGAGATTCGATGTCAGTGCTGGCCACAGGATTTCTGTAATTCCTCGGCTTGATTTTGATTCCAGTGATGATCACATCATTTATACAAATGCTTTGTTCCAATATTCCATTCTTTGTTTTCCCTGTTCCAAGACAACAATTTTTCGGTCTTTTTCATCCATGTCTTTCTGCATTTTCTTCATTTTGTCCTTCATTTCTTCCAAGGCGTCTAGCACCGGTTTTAGCTTTTCTTCCCACTTTTTATCAAAGTCACTCTCTAACTTATCAAAGTTGTTCTTTAACTTACTCCTTAATTCTTTCATAGAGACCATCTGGTCTTTAGTATCCTCCGATTTTCCTTTTGGTTTTGTCATTTTGCAGAGAATAAGTGAGTCAGTCTGGGTATGAGTTAGAGAAATAGCGACAACAGGATCCAAGTGGTCACACACTCAATCTCTCTTCGTTCAAGAAATGTCCATAACTATATGAAAGGTTGTACAGGTAGGCGACCTGTTAAACCAGTATTTGTTTGACATGTGTGTATTCAACCGTTCCAAACTCTTTTAATCTTTTGTTAGGGATGTTCAATTAGTATTTAGAAACACTGCTACATGATCATAATGTAGTTGGAAGTTTTGACGAATGTCACACAAGTCACATACTGATATTACGACCTCCATGTCACATTCAGTAAGGAAGTGGCTCAAAGAATAGCTCAATGTCATTTTTAGTTTTTAACTCACACAGAAGTCTTTTCATGTTCAGCACCCAAATTGTTTCATAAATTTAACTAATTTATTTATACATTTCATCTGTAATTAAGGGGTGAAACGACTAGTAATAGTTGGAGTGAGCTGACCTGGCGAATATCTCATAACAGACAGCTGCTCATTCCCATCAGTAGACTCAGACACCACCTCTCTGGTCATGATGTCGAGAACCATCCACCTGTTAATGTTTCACACAAATGAAGAAAGTTCATCACAGAAGGTGTTTTCAGAAAATACCTTACATCACAGACTACACATATTTCTTTTAGTGTAAACAACATTAAAGTCCTGAACAATTAGTCATGGAAATTGAAAAATTATCTTTATCCATTAATATCAATCATGTATGAAGTTGTGCAGTGAAGATTCAATCTGACTGGATCGCCCTGATGTAGAGGAAGTCCCAGACAAGCCTTTAAGTAGATAAGTACTGCTTTAGGGTGGAGTCAGATGTGGTTAGCCTAGCTTAGCCCTGAGACTTGATGCATTGAGAATGTTGAGACACAACATTTTGAGGTTGTGAGATGACTTCTGTCCTTGAACATCTACTTGTCTTAGGCGGAGCTAAGCTAACACTGCCTCCTTCACAGCATGTCATGTCAAAGACGTTATGCTGATATATTTTTGTCTTCTGTCCATGTGTCTCGTGGTTTCAATGTGTTTTTGAAATGAAACTCTCCTCTTGTTGATTGTTGTGACTGTCTACCCCACCCTGATAGTTTCCACATGTTCCCCTCACCTTGGATGTAAAGTATGTACTGTACGTACGGTCAGGTCCATAAATATTGGGACATCAACATTATTTTCATCTTTTTGGCCCTGTATACCACCACAATGGATTTGAAATATGCGATATGATATGCGCTTTAAGTGCAGACTTCCAGCTTTAATTTGAGGGCATTTTCATCTAAATCAGGGCCAAAAAGATGAAAATAATGTTGATGTCCCAATATTTATGGACCTGACTGTATATATAGTCTGCTGTGGCAGTGGGTCTCACCCCGTGTGTCAGACTACCAGAGCTGTTTCCATGTCACGTCAGGCTTTGTTACTATCTTGTTTTGAATCTGCCACGGCAGCATTTTGTCTTCATTTGCTGCTTTGATTTCTCTAGTTTTCAAACCTTTTTCATAGTCAAGTGACTGTTTTTGTCTTTTGTCTGACAGAGTGACTTTTTTCTGCTGTGTGTTGTTAATACCGATTGTTAATTTAATACATTGTCTTGAGAGTCCTTTTAGTGCTACTTTGGTTGATACATGATAATGAAAGCAGACTCTGAAATGTTCACAATATTTGGTTTTGAAAAGACCTTTTTTTCCAAAATATTGAACTATTCTTTCAACATTCTTCCTTTATGAATTTAAAGTTTTTTTCTTTGTGGCCATGTGATGGACCAGGGATTCGTCCAGGGTCCACCCCGATGGGGGGGGGGTGCAGTTCCCTGTGACCCCACACAGGATGAGTGTAACCACAACTGTTTTGCAGAATATTCACAGAATGTAAAAGTGCTCAAACTTATAAGCTACCTTCCTGTGCAAAGACCAACTGAAACCACAGATCCATTTGGGCAGAAGTCAGCACACAATCCATACTCCTGTCAGAGACACACAGAACAAATTGGTATCATGTGTCTGAATACGAAGAGGAATATCAGGTCCAAAACTGTTAAACATAAAAACAGAATTAATTCATTTTCAAAGAAATTGTTTCTCATGAACCCATGATGCAAAAGTATTTTCCCCCTTATCCAGAAACACTGTAAACATTCTTCTGTGGGTCATTTTCCACTCCTCCATTCAGTTTCACAATAGTCCATCAAGCAGTTTACGTGCAATTAAAGAAAACAGCCTAAAGAGATGAACTGAGGCAGGAAGAATTTATCAGCAGGGTGTTTCATGAATCTGACAGCTTGAGTTCTGCTATCATCACAGAGAACTGTTTCCTGTCTGAACTGTTTTTCACCTTATTGCTGTAAAGACAGAAATAAATGGTAAAGCATAAAATGATAAAGCATGTCATTAAGTGATGGATGTTTCTCTATTGACCAATGATATATCTAAGATTAAGCTAACAGCCATTTTGCCAAAGGAGTTGTTCCTCACCTGGTTCAAGGGCCTAAAGCAGTGGTTCTTAACTTTTTTGGAGGTACCGAACCCTGTCGGTTTCATATGCTCACTCACCGAACATGTGTCCTTTTTTTCAAATTTAAGACATAAGTATACTGTATGTTTTACTGGCGTATTTTAATGAATTGTGCATTAATGTCACCATTTTCAAAGAACAAAACCAAGACAGTGCATGAACTCCATGAACTCGCATTAAATGACCTACCTGCAAATCAGTGTGACTTCTGCTGTTGTTATTGAGAGACCAGTTCAGATATGCGTGGCTTCACCTTGACAAGTGCTACTCTGATGTCATTTTCACAGCAAACTCTGTTCCTTTTGTTTTCCATGCAGCTTAAGAAAGTGTTCCTTTATTTTTGCCAGTGCGAGACCAGAGTCACTCAACTTGACATTGCAAATCATGCAGAACGCTGACTCCAATCACGTTCTGTTACACAGTACATGTAAATTCACGTTGCACATATTCATCCAACCACTTTCTTTTTTTGCTCAATGTAGCCGCAAGAGGACACAAGCCAGTGTGTTATTGTGCCGGTCCCAAGCCCGGATAAATACTGAGGGTTGCGTCAGGAAGGGCATCCGGCGTAAAACTTTTGCCAAATCAAACATTCGAATCAAACCTATGACTTCCATACCGGATCAGTCGAGGCCCGGGTTAACAACGACCGCCATCGGCGCTGTTGACCTACAGGGCGCCAGTGGAAATTGGATTACTTTTGGCCGAAGAAGGAGAGGAGGAAAGTGCGTTCGCTCGAAGAAAGAGAAGAGGAACACCAAGAGTATAGGACTAAGAGTAGGGACGTTGAATGTTGGAACTATGACAGGAAAAGGTAGAGAGTTGGTTGACATGATGCAGAGAAGGAAGGTAGACATACTGTGTGTACAGGAGACCAGGTGGAAAGGTAGCAAGGCTAGAAGTTTAGGAGCAGGGTTCAAGTTGTTCTATCATGGTAGAGATGGGAAGAGAAATGGAGTAGGAGTTATCTTGAAGGAGGAGTTTGTTAGGAATGTCCTGGAGGTAAAAAGAGTGTCGGATAGAGTGATGAGTCTAAAGCTAGAAATAGAAGGTGTGATGTTCAATGTTGTTAGCGGGTATGCTCCACAGGTAGGATGTGAGCTGGAGGAGAAGGAGAAATTCTGGTCGGACTTTGATGAAGTGATGCAGAGCATGCCTAGAAGTGAGAGAGTTGTCATTGGTGCAGACTTCAATGGACATGTCGGTGCAGGAAACAGAGGTGATGAGGAGGTGATGGGCAGGTTTGGTATCCAGGAGAGGAACGCAGAAGGACAGATGGTAGTTGACTTTGCAAAAAGGATGGAAATGGCTGTAGTGAATACTTTCTTCCAGAAGAGGCAGGAACATAGAGTGACCTATAAGAGTGGCGGTAGGAGCACACAGGTAGACTACATCTTGTGTAGACGGTGTAACCTGAAAGAGATCAGTGACTGCAAAGTAGTGGTAGGCGAGAGTGTAGCCAAACAGCATCGGATGGTGGTGTGTAGGATGACTCTGGTGGGGAGGAAGATGAAGAGGGCAAAGGCAGAGCAGAAGACGAAACGGTGGAAGCTGAAAAAGGAAGAGTGTTGCATGACTTTTAGGAAGGAGTTAAGACAGGTTCTGGGTGGTCAGGAGGTGCTTCCAGATGACTGGACAACTACAGCTAATGTGATCAGGGAGACAGGTAGGAGAGTACTTGGTGTGTCATCTGGAAGGAAAGTAGATAAGGAGACTTGGTGGTGGAATGAGGAGGTACAGGAGTGTATACAGAGAAAGAGGTTAGCCAAGAGGAAGTTGGACACTGAGAGGACTGAGGAGAGTAGACAGGAGTACAGGGAGATGCAGTGTAAGGTGAAGGTAGAGATAGCAAAGGCCAAACAAGAAGCTTATGATGACTTGTATGCTAGGTTGGACAGTAAAGAGGGAGGGACTGATTTATACCGGTTGGCAAGACAGAGAGATAGAGATGGGAAGGATGTGCAACAGGTTAGGGTGATTAAGGATAGGGATGGAAGTCTATTGACAGGTGCCAGTAGTGTGATGGGAAGATGGAAAGAGTACTTTGAAGAGTTGATGAACGTGGAAAATGAGAGAGAACAAAGACTAGAAGAGGTGACTGTTGTGGACCAGGATGTAGCAAAGATGAGTCAGGATGAAGTGAGGAGGGCATTGAAGAGGATGAAGAGTGGAAAGGCAGTCGGCCCTGATGATATATCTGTAGAGGTTTGGAAGTGTCTAGGAGAGGTGGCAGTAAAGTTTCTGACTGGGTTGTTCAACAGGATCTTAGATAGTGAGAAGATGCCTGAGGAATGGAGGAGAAGTGTGCTGGTGCCCATTTTTAAGAACAAGGGAGATGTGCAGAGTTGTGGCAACTACAGAGGAATAAAGCTGATGAGCCACACAATGAAGTTATGGGAGAGAGTAGTGGAAGCTAGACTAAGGGCAGAAGTGAGCCTTTGTCAGCAGTATGGTTTAATGCCAAAAAAGAGTACTACAGATGCAGTATTTGCTTTGAGGATGTTGATAGAGAAGTACAGAGAAGGCCAGAGGGAGCTGCATTGTGTTTTTGTAGATCTGGAGAAAGTTTAGGACAGGGTTCCCAGAGAGGAACTGTGGTATTGTATGAGGAAGTCTCGAGTGGCAGAAAAGTATGTTAGAGCGGTGCAGGACATGTATAAGGACTGTAAGACAGTGGTGAGGTGTCCCATAGGTGTGACAGAGGAGTCCAAGGTGGAGGTGGGACTACATCAGGAATCAGCTCTGAGCCCCTTCTTGTTTGCTATGGTGATGGACCACCTGACAGACTAGTTTAGACAGTAATCTCCATGGACTATGATGTTTGCAGATGACATTGTGATCTGCAGTGAGAGCAGAGAACAGGTGGAAGAGAAGCTAGAGAGGTGGAGGTTTGTCCTGGAAAGGAGAGGAGTGAAGGTTAGCTGCAGTAAGACAGAGTACATGTGTGTGAATGAGAGGGACCCAAGTGGAAGAGTGAGGTTACAGGGAGAAGAGATCAAGAAGGTGGAGGATTTTAAGTACTTAGGCTCAACAGTCCATAGCAATGGAGAGTGTGGAAAAGAGGTGAAGAAGCGTGTACAGGCAGGATGGAACGGGTGGAGGAAAGTGTCAGGTGTGATGTGTGATAAAAGAGTTTCAGCTAAAATGAAAGGAAAGGTGTACAAAACTGTGGTGAGACCAGCGATGTTGTTTGGCCTAGAGACAGTGTCACTGAGGAAAAGACAGGAGACAGAGCTAGAGGTAGCAGACATGAAGATGCTGAGGTTCTCTCTGGGAGTGACCATGAAGGATAGGATCAGGAATGAGTACATCAGAGGGACAGCACATGAGAGATAGTGAATATATTGGTAAAAGGATGCTGAGTTTTGAACTGCCAGGCAGGAGGCCTAGAGGAAGACCAAAGAGGAGGTTTATGGATGTAGTGAAAGAGGACATGAAGGTAGTTGGTGTGAGAGAAGAGGATTCAAAGGACAGGGCTAGATGGAGGAAACTGATTCGCTGTGACGACCCCTGAAGGGAAAAGCCGAAAAAAAAAGAAGAAGAAGACTTTCTTTTTTTGTCATCATAGTTACTATGAATTAAAATATTAAGAAAGCAATCAGATGACGTACCATCATGACAGGCATAAATCAACAACTGAGTGCGCAAAATCCAATGTAGCACAGGCAAGCTAATCGATGTAGCATGATCACCTGCAGCCAGTGATGGCTAAGGGGGCTTGTCACCAGGAATTGACACGATGTGTCAAACGTATACAGTGATTCGTGTATGTTCGGCAAAAACACCCGACACATCGTGCTGTCTCTGCCGAACCCCTGAGACCGACTCACCGAACCCATAGGGTTTGATCGAACCCGGGTTAAGAACCATTAGCCTAAAGATACTGGGTGTTACTCTGTAATGGTCTCACAAGCAAACTGGTACTTGTGAATTTGGGCTGTAAAAATTTAATTTAACAAATCATGCAACTAGTGCATTGGTTAAACTGAGGAACTTGTTTACATGTGTGGTTGGCACGAAATTTAGATTAAGCATATATTTCCCAAAATTAATGAAGTTAAAAAAGGTAAAATATGATATTTACCAGTTGTGTACTGATTTCATTTGAGTTTATGACAAATAAAATTGAGATAATTACATAAATGATCTCAATGTTTGGCATTGCAACATTTTGAAGTGCAATCGGCATTATAAATTCATTGCATACACATCTTACCTCCAGGGTGATGCACCAGTCCAGCTTGTGTTCCTCTGTGTTCCATAAACACACCTGTCTATCATGAGCACAGGTGAGAAAGATGTTTTGATCGGGGTGTGTCGCCAGCCCCCACATTTCATCCACATGGCCCTGAGACAGACAGACATTGGGACAAACACAATGGGTTAACAAGTCAATTTGGATCTAGCTCTGTGGAAAGTCAACTGAAGTTTCCAGTTTTATGTCCTACCAGGAACAAGTCATTAAATTACAATCAAGAGTCTTGATTTGAGGCAGACGATACTCCACTGTTAGGGAGGCTAAAGCACTACCCTGAAAATATATCTATGGATGTTGTTCAAATCCAAAAGCAGGATTATGAACTTTTGTTTTTTAAAGTGGCATTTTTCCATAGCTTTCAGAGAAGATTAAACTTACAAAAATATATATTATTTAATTGTCAATAAGTTTTATTTAATATTTCTATTTATGTAAATAGCTAATCGCAAAATCAAAACCACATATTTTGTATCTTCTCCTTTTTTTTCCAGTACTGATGTTTATCCATCCAGATTATTTTTGTGTCTGAAAATGAGTACTTTCTAATATATAATGGAATAAATAAAAGAGTATGAATAAATAAAGGATTATTCTATTTTGTATTATATTTATTATATATATTTATTATATTTTATTATATTTTGAGATAGATCACTTCATGATTGCAGGAAAAGGAGATATCTTGTGGAGATGATCTATCATACTGTTCACGCCTATTACTGTTTATTCCATATTCATTCATTCATCTTGCGAACTGCCTTTATTTGATGTAGCGGATCGTGGGGAGCTTAGCCTATCCCAGCTGTCTTGGGGCGTTAGGTGGGGAAACAGTGCACTGCGGTGCCACACAGAGACAGACAAACATGCGCACACTCACACACTACGGGCAATTTGGAATGGCCAATTAACCGGAAGCAAATGTTTTTGGAGGTGGGAGGAAGTCGGAGAACCTGGAGACAAGCCACGCAAACACGGGGAGAACATGCAATCTCCATACAGAGAGGGCTTCGAACCCGGAACCGCCTTGCTGTGCGGTACGCTACCCACTGCGCTACCATGCCGCCCCTCATTCCATATTAACAGGGACAGATGTTGATAAATTATGTAATCAATAATGTGTTGCATGAAATCAATGGCATGATGCAAGAAAAGATAATTATTGCACATTATCTTTATTAGCACAAACAATTTTTCTTTGAAAGACGTTTGCTGGAAGACAAAGACTCTTCTATTAATGGACAGTTTGCCGGATGTTGTTTTTATGTTTTTATTGCTGTTCCATTTTTATAGAGAAATAACTTAATTCAGCAATAGCAGATTCTAAAATAGTAATGGATGTAAAAAAATACACAACACAAACTGACATCTACACACCTGCACTATGGCCACAAATCCATCTGAGAACGCGCCTCTCAGGATAGCATTACGGGTCGTACCAACTAATAGTTCCTCATCGTTCACAACTGCGATGGTACGGACCGCTCCATATATTTCTGGAATCTGGACATATAATCACATTAAAAACAATGCATTTTATTTGTATATAGCTTCTATATATACAGAATGTGTAAACACACAACCACACACACGCACAGACACACACAGACACACGCAAACACAAACACACACACACACACACACTCTGCGGTTCACCTCACACTCTCTTTCAGGTGCCAGGTCAGCACTCCAGCGGATGATCTTACGATCTTTGCCTCCTCCGCTGAGCAGAGCACCACCCTGCAGGGCGCACAGGGTGAACACGCTGCCCTCGTGGGCTTTGGTCTGTCGCATTATCTGTAACGTCTCTGCAAAATGAAAGAGCAAAGCCATTTATCAGTCCATGTGGAGACATGTAAGGCTCACAGAGGATGTTTTGTGTAGGGCAACTGAAGAAAAAGGAAAGAAAAAATTTAATCAGGGCAGGAAACATAAGAAATCCATAAATAATAAAAACAAATTGCTCATTTCTTGTTCTTCAATAGTGTATTCTGATCAACGGCACTGACCTTTTGCTCCTTTACCAAGCGTTTTGACATCAGCAGCTGATTTCCCCCAAGTCAGAATGTTTCCTTCAGAGTCTCCAGTCAGAACTTCTCCAGTCAGACTGAAGAGAAAGCAAAGGATAAACTTGGGCTTCTTGTATTTCTGCAAGAAAAAGGAAAAACAATTAAGGATAAGATTTTTATTCATTCAATGTTTCAAAAATAAATGTGTTTAATAATAAAGCTCATTTATTCAAATTAACTTTGAATCATATTTACACCTAAAAATATTCTGGATTGTAAATATTTCTACGCTGGAGAAAGCAAATTCCTGCAAAATTGGTCCCACAAAATCAACACAGACAAGTTGTGACCCCATCTGGGTCTTCATGAAGTTAGAATGTCTGCAAGAGAATAACCACACCCAGACTGACCACAAAGCACTGGAGAGGGTGGTGAAATCAACCCAACACTTTGCAGCACAACACCCCCCTCTTTAGAAATCATGCCTCACAAACGGTGTCTGATGAGGACATGAAGCGTCTAAAGAGTAACGGACAAACAGCCTCTTCCTGTCAGCAATCAACCGAAAACCTAACTGTAAATGTACCTTTATGCAGCTTGCTAGCCTTTCAATGTGCATCTAGTATAAATACATCTGTTCTCTCAAATAACAAAGCTGCAATGGAGATCAAAATGCTGTCTTTAATTAACTTGTGTCAGTAAGTTACAGGTAGTTAACTCAGGCTGCGCTACTGAATGCCTTGAACCTACTTCATGTTTTATTCATGTCAGCACCTAATTTCTGTTTGGCCTTCGACTAAAGAAGCTGGAAACTTGGAATAAAGTTGAGTCTGTCTTACTCCAAAGATGCCTTGTTTCTTGGTGAACTGTCCCATACTGAGCGTCCAGAAGTAGACGTGGGATTTACCACAGGTGATGATGTTGTTGCTGTCCACAGGGTTAAACTCTGCAGCGAACACAGCCTCGTTGGTGCTCTGGAGTCCAATAACACACACAAAAAACACAAAAACATTTATAATGTAAAATGAAAACTGTCCAGTCAGGAAAGTGAAAGCAAAGTCTGTGGAAAAAGAAGGCAGTTAAAATGAATATTTAATGAAGAAATATGTGATGCATGCCAGAAGTTTCACAATAAGGAAGATTTATTGATTCTTCTTCTTCTCCTTCTTCCCCTGTTGGCTTTTCCCTTCAGGGGTCGCCACAGCGAATTAGTTGCATCCATCTAATCCTGTCTTCTGCATCCTCTTCTCTCACACCAACTTCCTTCATGTCCTCTTTCACTACATCCATAAACCTCCTTTTTGGTCTTCCTCTAGGCCTCCTGCCTGGCAGTTCAAAACTCAGCATCCTTCTACCAATATATTCACTATCTCTCCTCTGGACATGTCCAAACCATCTCAGTCTGGCCTCTCTGACTTTATCGCCAAAACCTCTAACATGTGCTTTCCCTCTGATGTACTCAATGCCTGATCCTATCCATCCTGGTCACTCCCAAAGAGAACCTCAGCATCTTCATGTCTGCTACCTCCAGCTCTGTCTCCTGTCTTTTCCTCAGTGACACTGTCTCTAGGCCAAACAACATCGCTGGTCTCGCCACAGTTTTGTACACCTTTCCTTTCACTTTAGCTGAAACTCTTCTATCACACAACACATCTGACACTTTTCTCAACCTGTTCCATCCTGCCGGTACATGCTTCTTCACCTCTATTCCACACTCTCCATTGCTATGGACTGTTGACCGCAAGTACTGTACTTAAAATCACCCACATTCTTGATCTCTTTTCCTGGTACTGCCAGATCTAACAGCTGTTCCTGACAGCCACATACATCCATTGAACATTACCACTTCAGTCAGCAGCACCATCTCTGAGGAACAATCTGCAGCCAATTACACTCGCTGCACTAAACATCACAATGGGGGATATTAATCATCTTTTGCTTAAAAAACACAAATCAATTTCATTAATTCATCCAGCAAGGTGTGAAACGACAGTGGATCATTATTATGGATCGCCATATGAAACATATAAATGTGTAAAGTACTCATTGCTCTTGATCAGCTCAGCAGATTAAAGCTGCAACAGCTGATTACATGGAAAATTATGTGAAATGTAGATCAACAACGTTCAAACGCTCTGCGTGATGAGATTATCAACAGAAAAACGGTTGTAAGAGGATACAATGAAGATTTCATCCTAAGAAAGAATGAAAATAATTTCTTTTGTTATGGGATTTCTGGGCTTCTGAATTCCTGGACTAACCTGAATTCATCATTATTATCATTATTATTATTATTGATCCAACCAGAGGATTAAGGATATTTTGCTGACTCAACAAAAAAGACATACACCAATGTCAGGTCTACACTCGGTAAATACAGCACATGAAGTGTACGGTGATTGATTGAAGTTCCATTGATGACTGTGGCGTGGCATATGGACTCTTCCACAGTAGCATCATTCCATTGTTCACGCTGGATGAACTGTTAGTGTTGGCCTGTCCAGCAGTCAGCAGCCGTCCCGCACATGTAGGACCCCGCATTGAAGTCTGTATACAAAATCCTAAAGCAACCAATATCCACCCACTGCAGCGTCAGAGAACAAGATAAAATTCACACAACCAGATGAAACTCAACTGCATAAAATATTAATACTATCGCCATGAAAGCTAAGCTGAAATTCCTCTAAGGGAAGTCAGGACATTTTTGGGTAAAAGCCCATGAAAACATAACTGAGAGCCTACGGTGAAACCACCAACCCTCCCCCTAAAGGTTTCTGTGGACAGACCTCTGCTATAAAAGCATCCACACACTGAGCATTCACCCCGCTGGATATCTGCTGCGTTCCTGTCACCTCGCCCAACTTTCTGCAGTCCAACGACTTCTCTTGGTCTCATAAAGTGACCAACAATTTCATAAATGTCTTGAAAATATGAGTTTAATATGCTTTCCTCATATTGGCTTGGCCAAAACTTAATCAACCCAAAAAACCTAGACCTAGTGACAGGTGTCACCTCCATATATACACAGTATATGGAGGTGCCATTCTGTTATAGGTGTATATCACCATACTGTATGCTATATCCTGGTGTAAAGATAGAAAAATCATGTCCTCACGTTGATACAAAATGGAATAAACACTCACAAGCATACCGATGTCCTCTGTCAGAGGCCTGCTTTTAATCAATTGTTACAGGATTTTGATTAGACAAAATTAGATTAGGTAGATTAGATTAGCCTGGAAAGTATTTCATAATTGCTTACGTTTCAGCAATGATAGCATTGGTGGATGTTTGTGCAGTTTGAGTACTTTCTTACTTTCATTACTGTGGAAATAATTCAGTATTTTTACATAGGTACGTATAATCGGGAGTGTTGACAAATCTTTTGTTTCAAAAGTTGCTTTATGAATTTAAATATAAAGATTTCACAGTCATTGAGCTTGTTTCACACCTTAACACCAATTCTGACTTTGGGTTTCCTTTACCTTGATCTCTGCATGCTTGGTCCCCTTTTTGCATTCCCATACTGACAGCATGTGTTCATTAGAGTCATCGATCACACAGAGGAAGGCTCCAGAATCCTGGAAAATTAACAACAATAATCTTAATTAAATTCATTAGTAAATCTAGCACAATCGAAACTTACCCACTACTTATTCCTTCACTCATGTCAAGGTCACATCTCCATTTTTTAAAAAAACTCAAATACTGTTGTCATCATGAATTATGCTTCAACTCTAATTCATTCTCTTCATATCTCAAGGTTCCGTAAATAACACTAAACCCTTTCCTGCAAAGTAAAGCCTACCATAAAATGAGAAGTATAACATTTTTTTAACATGTACAAGAAGCGTTAAGCTTCACAGTTTGGACGCTGTGGTGCCAACACTGTAGCGGCCGTCGTTGTGTATCGCCAAAAGGAGTTTGCATCTAAAAATCTGAAATCAGAGTGTATTTTGCAGATAAACTGTGATGACATGTCCCTTGACATAGGGAAGGTCACATTCACAAATAAATTATAAATTGAAGCAGACAGACTCAGCATGAGAGGCTGAACTTTATTTGACTCACGCCATTGCATTGGTGTTTAGGGACCCAATATCTGCGAAAGTATTATAATAAACTCACAGCATAGGAAAATGCAACTGATCCCACTCCCTTCTGGAAAGTTCCAAGGCCAATCTGCTGCAGGGTGACCAGGGTGGTGGAGTCCCAGATGTAGACACAAGGATGTTGAGGCTAACACACACACATATACACACACACAGACGCAAAAACCTCACCAGATAGTTAACATATTTCTAATGACTGGGTTTAGTGACTTGTCGTTACAAGAATCATCATCAAGAAAATATTACCAGAGGATACATTAAGATTCAGTGACAACTGCTGTAGTTTGACAGAAATTAATTATAACTTTCTGTATGAAGGTATAGTGGCCTAATTATTGATTAGTATACAGAGAATCAAAGTGTGTGAGCTGGTTTCGCAGCAGTATTCACCTTGCCATCTTTATCCACCCCTGATGTCTGGCCAGATGCCACTCGCACCTTATCAGGATGGATGGTAAGACTGTATGGGGAACACAAATAATAATTAATTAAATGAAAAGTAAGCAGTTTACAAAGTTAAACAAGGCTAAAACAAGGCTAAAAAATTAAACTACAGGAGCAAAAACTGAACTTCCTCAAATGTAAACCTGAAGCTGTCTTCAAAAACAGTTAGTTCTTATCAATTGTAAAGTCCCCACTTTAGGACACAAATTCGAACATGGAAATAAAACCAATATGTCCCCACAGTTTAAATTCATACAGCAAAAATAAAAATGCATCAGTTTTTGCAGGAGTTCCATAAAATATTCAAAATTTTGCATATGCACACAAAATGTATTTTTGTATCATGTTTGTTTAAAACTAGGGACATGACCTCATCTAAAAAACCTCTTTCATTATACCACAAATATTAGTAGGGGATGCCATTGTTTTATGAGCGTGTGGATTATGTTAACGGAGCAAACTGAGCATGAATTCTTCCCTGCAATTTATTCACAATGATGGTGCAAATAGTCAAACTATCAAAATTTATTTTTAAGAGTATTTGGGGTTTCACCAATAGGTGCCATCATGACTGTCATGCTTTGTTTATGTGAACATGTAATCCTTTGAAATTGAACTAGTGAGTTAGCCGTCTGCACTTCAGCTCTTTTTTCTAGCATAGCATAGTATAATTTGATCAATTTTTAAATATAGCAATAACAAATCAAATCATACTATTTTCTTTCTTTTTATTTTTTGTAGTTAACTTTTGAATTAGAACAGCGTGAGATAAGCTGCTACTGCTGGTCTTTAGGCTACAAAAGAACAGCTCTGCTGTCCTTATCTCAGTCAGAGAGTAACTGCATTTTATAAACCTTAAGATTTCATCTGATCTATGAATGCATTTGATAGAAATTGTGTTCCACTGACCAGCGGACACAGTCTGTGTGTTTGCGATAGTGCCGTTGTGTGCGGTTGTTGATGTGGTAAAGCACAATAACACAGGCAATGAAGTACACGGCCTCGCCCGTTGGGAGGAAGTACAGGTTGGCCCGGCAGTCCCGTCCCCGGTAGCCATAGCTGGTGTAACAGGATCAAGGTGATTTCAATTCAACAAGCTGAACACTGCACAACTAACCACCATGTAAACATGGAATTTCACGGTGGGTTCTGCACACAGCTGAGTCAGCATTGCCAGAGTATAATATAATCCTCATAATAACACAAACAAAAGACCAAAACCACTGCAATGGCATTCTGGAAGGATACACCCAGTCCAGCTCCAGTCTCTCAGACGGGAGCTCCATCTTCAGATCTTCATAGTTCTGGATGTTCGAGGGGATGTACATGGTGATCGGCCGGCCGCGAATGAACATTTTGATTGACTGTCCTGGAAGATAAACATGGCAAAGGTGGAATGTTGTAGAAGTCGTACAATGAATTTACAATTGTTCTATGTTGTTAGCTTTAACATACACTGGTACCTCTACTTACGAATGTCTCCACATATGACATTTTCCACTTACGAAACAGGTAAATATTGCCTCTAGTTATGAAAGAAAGTTCTAGTTACGAAAGGTAAAAATACAGTATGGGCTGCTACCCGCAGTTCCCAAAGGTTCCTGAACTCACCATTCTTATAGCTGCTCTGCCATTGGCTATTACCTAGCATCTTCCTGGCATCCCATTGGCTAAGAGAGACCTCTATATGTAGCTAGATAGGTGTCTATGCAGCGTATTCGTCATTCGGCCCTTGACCCATGACGTGTTCTGATAGTTATACGCAAATATATTTTTGAGTATTCGCTATGGACCCCAAATAAGTGATGGAGAAAAGAGGAAAAGAAAACAAAGCAAGAGATAATGGAAAGGCATGAAAAAGGGATGCATTTGGTTGATCTCACCAAAGAATATGGCCATAATGCATCTACAATCGCCACGTTATTAAACCAAGAGGAAGTTTAAGGAGTTTAAGGCATTGCATGGGTGGTTGGAGAAGTTAAAAAGGAGAACTGGAATTCACTCTCTTGTTCGGCATGGTGAAGCACAACAAGCCAATGTCTTACCGTGCAGTTCCAAGCCTGGATAAATACAGAGGGTTGCGTCAGGAAGGGCATCCGGCATAAAACTTTTGCCAAATCAAACACTCGAATCAAACCTATGACTCCCATACCGAATTGGTCGAGGCCCGGGTCAACAACGACCGCCATTGGTGCTAACCACCTACAGGGTGCCGGTGGAAATTGGATTACTGTTGGTCGAAGAAGGAGAGGAGGAAAGTGTGTTTGTAAGAAGAGGAATGCCAAGAGTATAGGACTGAGAGTAGGGATGTTAAATGTTGGAACTATTACAGGAAAAGGTAGAGAGTTGGTTGACATGATGCAGAGGAGGAAGACAGACACTGTGTGTCCAGGAGAGCAAGTGGAAAGGTTAGAAGTTTAGGAGCAGGGTTCAAGTTTTTCTATCATGGTGTAGATAGGAAAAGAAATGGAGTAGGAGTTATCTTGAATGAGGAATTTGTTAGGAATGTCCTGGAGGTCAAAAGAGTGTCAGATAGAGTGATGAGTCTGAAGCTAGAAATTGGAGGTGTGATGTTCAACGTTGTTAGTGGGTATACTCCACAGGTAGGATATGAGCTGGAAGAGAAGGAGAAATTCTGGTTGGACTTTGATGAAGTGATGCACAGCATACCTAGAAGAGAGTTGTCGTTGGTGCAGACTTCAATGGACATGTTGGTGCAGGAAACAGAGGTGATGAGGAGGTGATGGGCAGGTTTAGTATCCAGAAGAGGAACGCAGAAGGACAGATGGTAGTTGACTTTGCAAAAAGGATGGAAATGGCTACAGTGAATACTTTCTTCCAGAAGAGGAAGAAGAGGGTGACATATAAGAGTGGAGGTAGGAGCACACAGGTAGACTACATCTTGTGTGAGGGTGAAGTTATGGGAAAGAGTAGTGGAAGCTAGACTAAGGGCAGAAGTGAGCATTTGTGAGCAGCAGTATGGTTTCATGCCAAAAAAGAGTACTACAGATGTAGTACTTGCTTTGAGGATGTTGATAGAGAAGTACAGAGAAGGTCAGAGGGAGCTGCATTGTGTTTTTGTAGATCTGGAGAAAGCTTATGACAGGGTGCCCAGAAAGGAACTGTGGTATTGTATGAGGAAGTCTGGAGTGGCAGAGAAGTATGTTAGAACGGTGCAGGACTGAGGACTGTAAGACAGTGGTGAGGTGTCCCATAGGTGTGACAGAGGAGTCCAAGGTGGAGGTGGGACTACATCAGGAATCAGCTCTGAGCCCCTTCTTGTTTGCTATGGTGATGGACCACCTGACAGACTAGTTTAGACAGTAATCTCCATGGACTATGATGTTTGCAGATGACATTGTGATCTGCAGTGAGAGCAGAGAACAGGTGGAAGAGAAGCTAGAGAGGTGGAGGTTTGTCCTGGAAAGGAGAGGAGTGAAGGTTAGCTGCAGTAGGACAGAGTACATGTGTGTGAATGAGAGGGACCCAAGTGGAAGAGTGAAGTTACAAGGAGAAGTGTTCAAGAAGGTGGAGGATTTTAAGTAGTTAGGGTCAACAGTTCAGAGCAATGGAGAGTGTGGAAAAGAAGTGAAGAAGCGTGTACAGGTAGGATGGAACGGGTGGAGAAAAGTGACAGGTGTGATGTGTGATAGAAGAGTTTCAGCTAAACTGAAAGGAAACATGTACAAAACTGTGGAGAGACCAGCGATGTTGTTTGGCCTCGAGACAGTGTCACTGAGGAAAAGACAGGAGACAGAGCTGGAGGTAGCGGAGATGAAGATGCTGAGGTTCTCTCTGGGAGTGACCATGAAGGATAGGATCAGGAATGAGTACATCAGACGGACAGCACATGTTAGAGGTTTTGGAGAGAAACTCAGAGAGGCCAGACTGAGATGGTTTGGACATGTCCAGAGGAGAGATACTGATATATTGATAGAAGGATGCTGAGTTTTGAACTGCTAGGCAAGAGGCCTAGAGGAAGACCAAAGAGGAGGTTTATGATGTAGTGAAAGAGGACATGAAGGTAGTTGGTATGAGAGAAGAGGATGCAGAAGACAGGGTTAGATGGAGGCAACTGATTAGCTGTGGCGACCCCTGAAGGGAAAAGCCGAAAGGAAAGAAGAAGAAGTTTGTTATGATGAGGCAAGAGCGCATGACCCAAAGAGGGTAAAAAGCAATGACGACAGCAGTTAAAAGGTAAATGACCATCATTTTTATTCTTTGCTCTATTCTTTGTTTTCTACATTTTGCACAACTCTCATTTATTATGTAATAATCTAATTGGCATTTGCATGGAAAACGCATCTCTACTTACAAAGTTTTCTACTAAATTTCTTCCAGAACCAATTAATTTCGTAAGTAGAGGTACCACTGTATTTACTGGGTATTTAATTAACCAAAAATCCAGGCAACATATGATTTTATCTTAAACCTTTAGGGATGAATACTGTCGTGTTTTAACCACATGTTATTGAAAACATATGCAGATGTGAATTCTTCATTCATTCATGTTGAAGTAAGTTATGGTAAAAGATAAAATAACGAAGATATTCATTTTAATATACATTTACTACCGTATACGATTTTTAATACATATTATTTTCTCCTAAAGAAAAGGTTTGTGTAATATCCAGAAACCTTTGAACAACATCCATCACAAATGACCTTTTAACAGCGTCAGAGGTCTTCTGTCTGTTCTAGTCTTATTAGACCTGAGTGCAGCATTTGATACTGTTGACCATCATATTCTTTTAAGGAGATTGGAAGAGGAAGTTTGGATTAAAAACTCAGCACTAGACTGGTTTAGGTCATATCTATCTGACCACTTTCAGTTTGTCTATGTCAATAATAAATCTTCAGATCGAGAGACTCTCACCTGTGGAGTACTTCAAGGATCTGTTCTGGGACCAATTCTGTTTAATCTGTATATGTTATCATTGGGATATATTATAAGGAAACATAACATTAATTTTCATTTTTATGCTGACAATACTCAATTATATTTATCAATTAAAACAAATGGGGTGGCACGGTGGCGCAGTGGTTAGCGCTGTCGACTCACAACAAGGCAGCTTTGGGTTCGAGTCCCTGTCTGTGCGGAGTTCGCATGCTCTCTGCATGTCCGCGTGGGTTCTCGCCGGGTTCTCCGGCTTCCTCCCACCTCCAAAAGCCTGCACTTCAGGTTGATTGGTCGGTCCCAAAATTGCCCGTAGGAGTGAGTGTGTGTGTGCTTGTTTGTATGTCTTTGTGTGTGGCTCCGCTGTGCACTGGCATCGTGCCCGGAGTGTCCCCCGTCTCACGCCCTATGCCGGCTGGGATAGGCTCCAGCTCCCAGTGATAAAGCGGCGGTACATGAAAATGAATGAATGAATGAATGATTGAATTAAAACAAATGAATCTGATCAGCTAATTAAATTGGAAACCTGCCTCAGGGATATTAAATCCTTGATGCTTCACAATTTCTTAATGTTGAACAGTAACAAAACTGAAGTTATTATTATTGGGCCGAAGCATCTTATAGATCATTTCTCTAACATTGCAATTCACTTACATAGCATTGCTCTATCCTCCGCCAATGAAGTCAGGAACTTGGGAGTGATTTTTGATCAAGATCTGTCTTTTGATTCTCATATTAAGTCTGTATCCCTGCAGCCTTCTTTCACTTGCGAAATATTGCTAAAGTTAGAAATTTCTTATCCTTTAAAGACACAGAAAAAAAATCATTCATGCCTTTGTTACTTATAGATTAGATTACTGCAGTTCCTTATTATCGGGCTGTTCTAGCTCCTCTATTGGGACTCTGCAGTTACTTCAGAATGCAGCTGTCCACTTACTGACTCGAACTGGTAGGAGAGAGTACATCTCTCCTGTCATAGCATCATTACATTGGCTCCCGATTAATTATAGAATACAATTCAACTCCTTATGATTACATATAAAGCTCTCCACTGTAAGGCTCCATCTTACATTAAAGATCTTATTGAAGTGTATCACCCACCCAGGGCCCTTCGATCCGAGGATGCAGGATTTCTGGTGACCTGTCGGGTTTTTACGAGTAGAGCAGGAGTCAGAATCTTCAGCTATCTGGCTCCTTTACTCTGGAACGCTCTCCCAGCCTCAGTCCGGCGGCAAACACCCTTAGCTTATTTAAGAGTAGACTAAAAACCCTCCTCTTTGATAGAACCTACAATTACAAATAACACACACCCCACTAGATATGCTGCTATAAGCTTAGGCAGCTGAGAGTAAATTTCTGTCTCTCCCGTTAAAGGGAGATACTCTGGAGCTCCTGTCACTTCTTCTTCTCTTTCTTTATCTTTCTATGCTCCTAGAAGTTATTACTACTGTCAAATCACACTCTTTGTCTGCACGATACTGCCATTGTCTTTGTGCCTCTTTCCCAACCGACAGGTCAAGGCGGATGACCGCCCTCCAGAGCCTGGGTCCTGCCTGGAGTTTCTTCCTCAATGAGGGAGTTTTTCCCCGCCACTGTCGCTTACAGTATGCTTGCTCTGGACGGCATTGTTGGCTTTCTATCTGTAAAGTGCTTTGAAATGTCTTCAGCAAGATGTGATTAAGCGCTATATAAATAAAAGTTGATTGATTGATCCATCACTCGTGTCAAATATAACTGTAAAATCTAATTATTTTTTGACAATCTGAAGGCAGCAGGAAAGTTCTGTAAACGCTACCTCAGATTTATATTTAGTTACAAGCTGCAAGTGCTTCATGGCGTCTTTCAGCAGAGATCTGGTCTCCTCAACTTTCCAGACTTATTATCCTCTCTACATTATCACATTATATTTTAGACTTCTTCTCGAAGGTACAGAATCAGCTGTCTGCAACATAGTTACCACTTGGAAATTCATTTTGGATAGATTTAAACTGCAGGAAACCGCCTCGGTGCGTCAGACAGAAAGCAACTTAACAGCATGTGTACCTTGGGTGTAAGTTCCTCTTTTGGACCCAGGAGACCCTGTGTGACAATGAAAAAACCATAAATAACAGGATTCTCCAAAACTAAAGTCAAAACTAACAGATTTTATGGATTAGAGCAGAAAAGTACAAAGAAACATACATGTTTGTCTTGAAATAACAACATCAACAAAATAATAATAATAATACTAATAATAATATCCATCCATCCATCCATCATCTACCGCTTATCTGGGTCCAGGTCGCGGGGGCAACAGTCTCAGCAGGGAGGCCCATACTTCCCTCTCCCCAGACACCTCCTCCAGCTCCTCCTGGGGGAGCCCGAGGCGTTCCCAGGCCAGCCAAGAGACACAGTCCCTCTAGCGTGTCCTAGGTCTTCCACAGGTCTCCTCCCGGTAGGGAGAACCTCCCCAGGGAAACGTCCAGGAGGCATCCTGAACAGATGCCCGAGCCACCTCAGCTGGGTCTGCTCGAGGCGGAGGAGCAGCGGATCTACTCCGAGCTCCTCCCTGGTGACTGAGCTCCTCACCCTATCTCTAAGGGTGCGCCCAGCCACTCTACAGAGGAAACTCATTTCAGCTGCTTGTATCCAGGATCTTGTTCTTTCAGTCATGACCCAAAGCTCATGACCATAGGTGAGAGTAGGAAAGTAGATTGACCGGTAAATCGAGAACCTCGTCTTGCAACTCAGCTCCTTCTTCAACACGACAGACCTATAGAGTGACTAAATCACAGCAGAAGCTGCACCGATCCGTCTGTCAATCACACGTTCCATCCTTCCCTCACTCGTGAAAAAGACCCCAAGATACTCCTCCACTTGGGGCAGGGACTCTCCACCGACCTGAAGAGGGCACACCACCCTTTTGCGGTCGAGAACCATGGCCTCGGATTTAGAGGTGCTGATCCTCATCCCACTCGCGTCACACTCAGCTGCAAACCATCCTAGTGCACGCTGAAGGTCCAGGTTTGATGAGGCCAACAGGACAACATTGTCTGCAAAAAGCAGGGATTTAATCCTTTGGTTCCCAAACCCGACTCCTTCCGGACCCTAGCTGCGCCTAGAAATTCTGTCCATAAAGATTATGAACTGAACTGGTGGTAAAGGGCAGCCCTGCCGGAGTCCAATATGTACCTGGAACAGGTCTGACTTACTGCCGGAGATGCGAACCAAGCTCTGGCTTCGGTCATACAGGGACCGGACAGCCCTCAGCAAAGGGCCCCTGACCCCATACTACCGGAGCACTCCCCACAAGATACCACAAGGGACACGATCAAATGTCTTCTCCAGATCCACAAACACATTTGGGCTGGTTAAGCAAACTCCCATGAACCCTCGAGCACTCAATGGAGAGTGAAGAGCTGGTCCAGTGTTCCACGACCGGGACGAACACCTCATTGTTCCTCCTGAATCTGCGGTTCGACTATAGGTTTAATCCTCCTCTCCAGTACTCTGGAATAGAATTTCCCCGGTAGGGTGAGGAGTGTGATCCCCCTATAGTTGGAACACACCCTCCGGTCCCACTTTTTGAAAAGAGGGACCACTGCCCCGGTCTGCCAATCCAGACGTACTGTCGCCGACTGCCATGCGATGTTGCAGAGACGTGTCAACCACGACAGTCCCTGCACATCCAGAGACTTAAGGTACTCAGGGCGAATCTCATCCACCCCCAGTGCTTTGCCACCGAGGAGTTTGGCAACCACCTCGGTGACATCAGTTTGGATGATGGACGAGTCCACCTCTGCGACCTCAGCCTCTGCTTCCTCTGTGTAAGACATGGAAGCGGGATTGAGGAGATCCTCAAAGTATTCTTTCCACCTCCTGACAATATCCCCAGTCGAGGTCATCAGCTCTCCACCTCCACTGTAAACAGTGTAGGTTGTGCACTGCTTTCCCTTCCTGAGGCGCCGAATGGTTTGCCAGAATTTCTTCGAGGCTGGCCTCCCCGAACTCTTCCAAGACCTGAGTTTTTGCCTCTGCGACTACTTGAGCTGCAGTGCGCCTGGCCTGCCTGTACCTGTCAGCTGCCTCTGGAGTCCCACAATTCAACAAGATTTGATAAGACTCTTTCTTTAGCTTGACGGCATCCCTTACTTCCGGTGTCCACCACCGGGTTTGGGGGTTACCACCGCGACAGGCACCAGAGACCTTGAGACCACAGCTACGAGCAGCCGCTTCGACAATGGAGGTGGAGAACATGGCCCACTCTGACGCAATGTCCCCAGCCTCCTGCCGAATCTGGGAGAAGCTCTCCCGGAGTTGGGAGTTGAAGATCTCACTGACAGAGGGTTCTGCCAGACGTTCCCAACAGACTTTCAAAACATGTTTGGGCCTGCCGAGTCTGTCTGTCCCCCTGCTCTGCCAGCGGATCCAGCTCACCATCAGGTGGTGATCAGTTGACAGCTCTGCCCTTCTCTTCACCCAGGTGTCTAACACACACGGTTGGAGGTCTGATGATATGACAACAAAGTCAATCATCGACCCTCAGCCTAGGGTGTCCTAGTGCCATGTGCACTTATGGACATCCCTGTGGTTGAACAAGGTGTTCGTTATGGACAAACTGTGACTAGCACAGAAGTCCAACAACAGAAGACCACTCGTGTTCAGATTGGGGAGGCCATTCATCCCAACCACCCCTTTCCAGGTGTCACTGTCATTGCCCAAGTGAGCGATGAAGTCCCCAAGGAGAACAATGGAGTCCCCAGTCAGAGCACTATTCAGTACCCAGAGATTTCAGAGAAGTGATAGTTCTGTTATCTCACTACATGAACAGAACTGTATGTAGTTAGATGCCTGTTTTTGTCAGATGCCCGAGTAGCATTTTGGATACTACATTGACTGTCCCATTCCAAACTGAAACCATAGCTGGACAGACTGTTCATGCTAGCCAGGTAGTTTGACTCAGAAATCGTTTTCGTTTTCGGTGTCGTTCCTGCTGTTCAGACTTTCTGCTCAAAAACATGAAAATTGTTGGAACAGTTATGACACTCTAAAATTATGTTAACTGGGAAGTCTGTGTATAGTTAGTGATGGGCAAATGAAGCTCCATGAAGCATTGAAGCTTTTCATCCCAATAAGTTCACTGCGGTTCAAAGCTTCAACTAACAATGTCAGCAAAATATGGAAGTATGCAGAACATGTATATTTTAGTGATGGCAGTTCACTGTGTGTGTGTGTGTGTGTGTGTTTGTGTATAAAAAAAAAAAAATAAAAAAAAAAATTAATAATTCCCGTAGGGAAATTATTAACTCCCAAGTGCTAGCACACGTATACAGTACACACACGCATGCACGCACACACACACACACACACACACACACACACAGGCAGTATAGAAAATCATCATTTGGACATGACGAAAATGAAAATACAGTAAACATGTACAGTGAGGGGAGGGTGGTTGGGGTTGGGGTATGGGCAATGATTGTGCTTTTATAACTTTGAGGTATAGCCAGTGATTATGCTTGGGTTGTTTCATTGGTTTTTATTTAAAAAACAACATTTTTTGTCCACTATATAAACTGTATGACTCATAAAAAAACAAAACCAGAAGAACAAATATCCAACTGTCAAGCATGTTTATCAATGCGTTTTATTCAAATATATGGGTGGGGAGATAATAATAATAATAATAATAAAAATAATAACAATAATACAGCTGAATATCTTTTGGGTTTATTTCAAAGAAACTCATTGGATGAATCAAGATTGAACAAACAGACATCCTTGAGAAGATTAAAATTTAACTACAAAGAAGTCTGTCATGAACAAATTAGACAGCAAGATTATTCTATGAATATAATATGTTTAGATTTTTAGATTATAAACAAAACAATAGGCATGCAGCTGCAACCAACTAGCACCAGAAAGTTAGCCAACTGTCTGGACTTCTGGAAAACGTCTGAACTGAAAATACAGTAGCTTACTTCACTTACTGTGACTCAGATCCCATCACCTGAACTGAGTGTAAATTAAATGACAAGCAGCCGTACTTTGCCCAGAATTAAAGTTTGTGACATTCACTAGAATAAACAGGTCTGGGGTGACACAAACACACTATCATAAATCATAAATTCTTCAAGGCATTGGTCTAATCTGCAATGTTTAAGAGAAGCCTTGCTAAACTTAACTTTGGAGTGTCTTTTCCAAAACCCTTTGGTTTGTTAAGCTACATTTTGGTAAGTAGTTTACTTCTAGTTGAACTTTCACTCATCGTACTTTGCTTTCATGTGGAGGAGTTTCTAGGGCTCCATAACTAACAATAGTCCTTCACTTGATGCAGCGTGCTTTTCCTTCGTGTGTGTGTGTGTGTGTGTGTGTGTGTGTGTGTGTGGAGGGGGGGGGTTTAGGGCTTCGTATAGAACAACAGTCCTTTCCTTCCAAATATACTACTTTCTCTTAGTTCTGTGCAACCCTTTTGTTGTCTTGTGCAGCTGCATGTTTCTTTGAAGCCATACGCTACCTGCCCCTTCTGTTTTCCAACACTCTCCAGCTGCTCCAAACTTCACATTCTCTCTACATCATAACACTGCATGTGGACTTCCTTTCAAACATGCAAATCGCTTATGAATCGAGCCTCTTTTGGCAGTATGTGCCTTCAGACTACTGTGGAATTTATTAGCTACTGCTAACGCCACCCAAAGCTGTTTAAGTCAATCCACTGGACGTTAAGAAAGTTCTTGAAGACATTTCGTCTCTCATCCAAGAGACTTCTTCACTTCTTCAAAACTGAAGAAGTCTCTTGGATGAGACACTTGTACGAGAGCAATTGCATACAAGCTGTTCTCATACATGGTACAATAAATTAACATAGCTATCATACGTGACTAAAACACTAGCTGTTTAAAATGAGCTGGACAGCGCCGGTGACCTGTCACATCTACTGGTCAAGCAGAACATGTGATGTGGTGATTATAAAGTTGACAAATACATCACCTGCACTCGCAATCGTCTCCTTAGCCCGACTGTGGAGACAAGAGAACAACTGTCAGACAAATGTAGGAGATCACTTCTATAAAAACAAGGCAGTCAGAGACTGCTACATCCCACGACACTCTTGAATTCAAAATTTTACTCTCCACCTACACATTTTTGAGCTTCTGGCTTCCTGAAGTGTTGCTTTTTGTTTTGTGATTATATTTCATCAGGTTTCAGAGATGTGCACGTAAAAAGGCATAAAAGTTCAAGTTTTCAAGTTCAAGGTTGTGATTTAATTTTCATTCTCTTCCCCCCCTCTATATAACACCTTTTGTTTCGTCTTTCTATCTTATCCAGTTCCTGAGATATGTGCAAAAAATGTACAAAAGTTGAAATTTGACCTTAACCTAGTTTCTTCAAAGTCAAAGTAATCATCTCATTTTCGTCCCCTTTGCTACACGACTAATGTGCTTTTTCTTTCACGGACTGATGGATGAACACACAAACACTGACAATTACAATACATCACTGCTTCGCAGGATGTAATAAGAATTAGATGTGGGATTGTGGGGTGAAAGCTGTGATTGATTGCAGCTTGACTCACTTCTCCAAACTCTGGGAGCGGGTGAGGAGGCTGGCTGACGATGCTGCCCTCTTGTCCAGAGGTTTCCTCTGCCTCTCGGGGTTTCCCACCTTCTCACTGTGCCTACGAACCCTGAAAAACCAGAAGTTATCAAACTCAGGCTCCAAAGGTAAGCAGTTGCTTTAGCAGTTACACACTAAAGATCACACAGATGCAATTCGACATGCAAGTGTTTAACGACTGGAAACTAGAAAGAAACATCCGTTTGTCTCACAGTCTCATTGGATGAATCAAGTTGAATCCATCTTGAACTGTAGTTTTTTTTTGTTTCAAAAAAAGAAATAGAATCGTTGGCATTCAGTCCTGATAAATTATTGGAGGTTATTCTGACAATAATCACAATAACCTTATCAAAATAACCTAGACGTAGAAGAAGCATAGTCTTTGTATCACTATTGTCTCATTATTATCTTTACTATTGGCTTCTGCAGATGAACATACATGCACTCATTGTTTCAATGACACTTTTAACTTCACTTTAAAATAAGATATTGGAAATTAATGTTGAATAGTCTTTCTAAATATTTTTCTGATCATCTATTGGACTCGATAATTTTTATTTGTATTATTCTATTACAGGCCTCAAGAAAAAGACTAACAGAAATTTTTCTGATATGGTGGCAAACTTTAATGTGTAATAAATCATTGCCATCAATTAATGAATTAATTGCCACGTCTCAATATAACAATTCTTAGTTTAGTCCTGAGGCTGAAAGTCATAGCTCTACTGAGATCTATATTCCCAAACCCTCAAGCATAATTATTTTAGGTGTTTATGAATGATTAAGTTCTACTTAATTAAATTCATTACATCATGACGGTGTCTCTGCTGTGGCACCTCTGTGACAGCAGTGGAGGTAACAATAGCACTAACTGACACATCTGTGCAAATACAAGATGGAAAGTCAGGACTAGGCTGTGATGTTTTGGTGATGGATTATACGTGATCCAAACCCAACCCTAACCCAACCCAAAGGACTGAAATAAGCAGCTTGTAGCAGTAAGCGGCTAATTCAGAGAAAATCACCTGAAAACAGGGAGACAGCACAAAGTTTAGAAGCTCCTCATCCCCCAATGAGAGGACTAAATCAACCACCATGAAAGGAAAGGGAACTTTTTTTTTTTTTTTTTTGCATAGTCCATTTCCTCACAAAGGACAGCTCAGAGCAGAAGAAACAGAAGTCAAGAATGACCTCAACTGAAATGAATTAGACAAGTAAAAAAAAGAAAGCACTTTCAGGACCTTTGTGTTCTAAAAAAAAAAAAATCAGACAATCAGAGAATAACTAACGTCATGCTTGATTAGAGTAAAACAGGATTGGGATGAAAAAAATCAATATTTAAAAGCAGCAGTTATGTTCCTGCGATACCCAGTTGAATAGCTGCACACCTCCAACCTTTCTCATTCATACCCCATGTTACCTAATTCTGATTTTTGTACATGTTGTATTCATTTAAACATCACATTTTCCACTGGCCTTTCATTTTTTTAGTTTATGTGTGCTGTGAAATTAATTTCAGAAATGTCACTCGGTCTAGATGAGGGCTACTATTATGTCCCCTCACAGCTTTTTATTTTCGCTGCCCTCTCCCCGAACACATGGAGACGAAAGCAGACAGAGGCCAGGGCGAACGTGATGACAGAAAATTTCATCCCTCCTGGTTTTCCCACCCTACAGTGTAATTATTGTACACAAAACTGTTTTTTGTGAGGGTTTTGCAGGACAACAGGGGTTTGCAGTCACACAAGACATTCATCTTTTAAAGCCATGCAATTAATGGCAACAGAAAAAATATTATTCTCATTATTATGATAATTCTGACGACAGTGTTGATGAAGGAAGGGAAGGATGCTGGGATAACGCACAGCGACTTTGTCTCTCCTTCCTGGATGGGACCCAGGGTTGCAGCACGTGAGATGACGTTCCGGTCTGATGTTCTGCCTGGGGAAGAGCCACAGCCCATCTCCTCTGGAGAACACCTTCCATCCTGGAGATCCTCCCTCTGCAGACCTGCGACTACAGCAGACTGACAGGGCGCTTCCACCGACGTCATCCAATTGATCTCCTTTTCCTGCTTGCCTCTTCCCTCTTCATCTTCCTCTTGTACTTCGTCCTCCTCTTCCAAGCCAGGGACGCGGTAAAGCTTAGCACGAGTTCCATCAACAACAGGCTTCCGAGGTGGGAGGGCGTCCTCTAGTTGTAGGCTGTGGGTCTGCCTGAAGACATGGACCTTGTCCTGTCCGGTTGCCTGCCCTGAAGCAGACGGTTCTGTCTGGGTAGACTGGTCCATTGTTGCTGGTTTGGGACTTGACTTCACAGACATTGAGTTCAGTATGCGGCCATTCATATTGGTCATGATGCCATCTGACAGTTGGCTAAAGATAGTTTAAAGACTCAAGTCAACACAGAGAAGTCATACAGGCAGATCACAAGTACACTTACACTATGACAAAACACAACACAATATGGATTCTGAACTGACTAGTCTAGCCCTTTGCCTATAAGAAATCTTGCTTCACATGAAGTGAAGCTCTGCACCGTCGGTTTCATTTTCTTCAATTCACAAACTCATTTGGGGTCAGTACCAGTACCTGGGAGCAGGGTAGAGGTTTCCCTCGCCGGTTGAGCTGGTAGACCATTTTCTGCTGCTAGCGCAACCTTCTGAGCAACACACTTGATTGATTACTTGTGCTGCTCCCGGGTTAACTGAGTGGGATTAAAGTGGGTTGTTAGTTATTACACTGAATCAGAGAGCTGGGCATAGTATAGGTAAACCTCAGCTTATGTCGCTAACTCGTTCGATGAGATGTGACATAAGTCAAAACAACAAATTAACTAGCCTCCAGGTTGAACTGAAGATAACCATTGCCAGTTCTGTGCTGTACTTTATGAATGTATTTTAAATAATATTTTCCATTAGTTCATTCATCCATCTTCTACTGCTTTCTACACTGTCGTGGGTCACAGGGAGCTGGAGTCTATCACTGCTGGCTTGGGCGTGAGGTGGGGGAAACTCCGGTCGCGACGCCAGTGCACCACGGAGCCACACAGAGACGCAGACAAACTCTCATACAACTACAACACTAATACAACTTTTAGAATTCCACTAAATGTGGGGAAGGACTTGTGGTGTATATCTGGTTAAACTTATTTTAAGCTTACAAAGAATTTTATTTTATTTTATTTTAGTGGATATTAGAGAATGTAGTACAGAGACAGTAGTACAGAAAAAACGTTGCCATCTCTTCTTCAGCCACTTCTTCCTCATTGCTGGTCACAGGGGTTGCTACGGGTCAATAATTTGATATTATATGTGGCCTTCAGTGGAAAAAGTTTGGACACCTCTTGTTTAAATGGTTTTGGGTGGGAAAAATATCTGACGGACAATTTAATCTAATCACAACACAAATAGAAGATAGTGTATGTATGAAGCATACTGAGTGACAGACTTTATAATAGATATAACATGCTGAATAGGACTCACCTGCGATGAGCTGCTGTTTCAGTAAGGGTAGGAGCTGGTCATGGAGGCGGATCCGGCGCAGAGCATTAGCCAGTGAGGCTTTCAGCAGCGTGATCTCATCCTCGTGTCTCTGCAGACGCATCTCCATTATGGCAGCCTGGTCTGGGAACTCGGCACTGCTGTCGGCCGACATGCCATCTACAAATTCACACGGTGGACGATTTATACAGATGGCTTCAAAACAGGGCTTCTCGTACAATATCATGCTTGAATGTGCTTCAAAATCCAAGAACGATTTCCAGCAGATGTACAGTGTGCCCTCGCGCATTCACGCATCAACACTTACAACTCCACCTCATCGCAGATTTTTGGTAGGCAGTCACGTGATACGTACGTGCATTCTATTGGCTGACGGCATCCAGAAGTGCGCTCTTTTCCGTCAGTCTCGGACTTCCGTGAGACAAAAGTCAAGTCAAAGTCAGCTTTATTGTCAAGTGTACCACATATGCATGACATACAGCACAGATGAAATTGCAGTCCTCTCTGACCCACAGTAAACAGGCAGTACAACAGGCAGTACAACACAGTACAACAGGTAGTACAACATAGGAAGTACAATACCGGCAGTACAACAGAGGCAGGACAACATAGGCAGTACAACACAGGAAGGACCACACAGGCAGTCGATCAGAGTGTGGGAAAAGATAATACAGATAGAAAGTAGGGCTGTCAGTTTAACGCATTAATTAGATCAAGTAATTACGCTGCAAATTAACGCGCTATAAAAATTAATGCAATTAATCATGAGTGGCAAGTCAATGCGCAAGCATTTTAAATTTAACCCGTAGGCTGCAGTGGCACGTCACTTTGTACCTGCGCCTCTATTGATTCTGGATAGTTGCTCCTGGCATGTGTGTGTGTGTGCGTGTGTGTATGTTTGGTTCAGTGCAACTTCTGTATGTACAGCATGCTGCTCAAAATTTACAGCCTCCCTGCAGAACTAATGCGGTTTTTGTTTTATATTACTAAAAGATGGAATTCGACGCTCTCTATGATCTCACGGTACCTGAGGAACCACGAGGCTGTGAATGCCACTTTGGACACACAGAAGCACAAACTGGCCACACTGACCAACCTAGAGTGTGACAGACTACAGAAGCTGGAAGTTGTTCTTGAACCCTGCAAGTAGTCCCTCTCTCACACGCACACTCCACACTCTCACTTGCTCACACATACACACACTAACCTCACTTCGCCTCACCTCTCATTCTCTCCACCTTCATACACTCACCTCTCCCTCCAGCTCTCCCATACACCACTATCTCTCATTTACTCACACACACAAACACACGTCAGTAATGATGTGAGAACATTATTGCCATGTTTTTGTCCCACTGCAGATATGTGAGAGAGCTGCTTGGAGGTGAGAGCTATGTTTCATGCTCCTTGTTGCTACACAGGATAGAGAGGGTTGAGGTATGTGTGTGACTGAGAAGACCAATGTTTTGTGAGTGCTTTCGTTAGAAAGTCCTATGTAACAAATTAATATTCCTTCTTTTAAGGTGTGGATTGAGGAGATGCTGCAAGGATCAGAAGCCAGACCTGCTGCCCCTCAACCCACAGAGGACAAGCCAGTAGCAAAGAAGAGCCTCCTCCTGCTGTCTTCAGACTCTGACTTGGACAAGGAGGAGCAGGGGCCTCTAGCCCGCTACAAAGCTGAGAATGCATTGGAATGCATGAGTGTCCACTTGAGTAGGGGGCAGCTCACGCAGGAGCTTATGAACAGCTGTCCTCTCTTACTCGCAAATACCTGGCTACCCCTGCCACGTCTGTGCCATGTGAGAGACTCTTTTCACTCGCAGGTAACATAATTCAAAAGAAGAGGGCAGCCTTACACTCAGACAATGTTAGCAAGCTTGTTTGTCTGAGCAACTGGCTCAAGGACACATAGAGTTGTCTGTTGTCAGTTCCTGTAACGTTAGCTTACCCTTAAATGCCTGTTGGCATCTTGCTATTGATGTTGCCTTATTTAGAGGTATGTTATACTATTCATTTTGAATTGGTGTATTGAGTCAACATTAGTATTCATTTTGACTGGGTCTGCTTATGGGCCAATTTGAGACTCAGCCTTATTTTATTTCTGAATTTTATTTATCTGTATTTGTATTGCATTTTTGAGAAATGAACCTGGCCTAATTGGTTTACTGATGTGCTTGACCTTTTTTCTTTTGAATTTCATTTATGAAGCACACTTAAACAATAAAAATATGGATGTCAAATCTTCTCTTCTTGGTGTATTCTACTTATTAGTCATGCACTACAATTTTGTAATGTCCTAGAATTTAAATTCTTTATTTGGGGGCCTTTAACAGGTATGAGATTAAAATGCGATTAATTAGAATAATCAATTACAAATCCTGTAATTAGATTAATTTTCTTAATCGCTTGGCAGCACTAATAGAAAGTGGTTTAATATCAGTATGGGGAGGGTTCATAAACGTTTAAATTATCGTAAATAATAAGATAAATAGATTGCAATCTCGATCGCAGATTCCTCAATCGCATGTGGTTCCTGGAACGCATTATCCGCAAAGACCGAGGGTGCACTGTATTTGAGTCTCATTATCAGATTTTACCTTCAATCAAAAGCAAAATATAAAGAACAGAGAGCCAAATATGAAAACTAGTAACTTTATATAAACTATAAATCAACTATCCAACAATTAGATCTCCTGCCACAGCCATAAAACTTTACATCTGATTTCTTCTCCTTTGACAGGTTAAAAGAAGCAATATAAAGTTTTAACAATCAAACACCTTTCTACAGTTTCCTGATCCGTACGCCTCCCCGAAGGAGACCGACCTCATAACCTACAGGGCTTAAAGGATCCGCTGCTGCAGGATCCCTCAAAGATCTAATGGTCTGTTTCATGGGCCAGTCCTTTCCTATCCAATCAAAATCCAATTGGAATGTGTTGACTAGTTCTGCTAACTAACAAATCAGCTAAATGACACACAAACAGTCCCTGAATACTTAGAGTACAGTATATGAAGAGCTTAAAAATGTTAGATTCCCCAATGTCAAACTTCCTTTACAGAAAATTCACACTTCCTCCCTGATGTATCAGAGACCTCTGGACTGACGCCAGTGCAAGCAAAGGAAGTGTTTGATCACGTGACACGAGACACTCAGTGGGAATTTCCAGTGTTTCCACTTGTAATGCCACTACAAAGAAATCTGCCAAAAAACGGAGGAGTTGGTAAAACAATATTTGTTGTGATACTGACACACAACTCTAGACATCTGATATGACAGAACACTAACACTCTTCTATCCTTGACAAAGCGGGTTCTAATAAAAATGATACCAATCTAACCGTCCTTGACATTTGCACAATCAAGTTACGTCACATTCACCACTCTGGAAACAGTCCCTTTTCAAATTAAATTTTCATTCACTAATAAATTGTTAACAATTCTGCTTTATAATTTTTTTATCTGTTAGTTTGATTTCAGTGAAATTCAATTAAATTTATATTTTTTCAATTAAAACCAATCGTCAAAGAAGGGAAAATATCTTACCATTTCCTCTGCATGTGAAACATTTGAAGAGGAAGTACTTCGTTTCCCTGGCAGCGGTTTCACACCTATAAAACTAGAAAGGCACTCAGTGGAGTGCATTCCTCTGGCAAGCCCTTTTAGAGAAGACATGTGTGATTAAATTGGCTCCTGTCATCGTTCTCACTTCCTTAAAGAATGGTTGAAAAAATATGGATCTTTCCCAATAGTCACCAAACCCTACTTTGAGACTATGCTTCCACTTCCACTCAGTTTCATAGAAAACCATCAAATTGCTAAAGCTAAATTAAAATAAAAAAGGTAAAAGTTGGAAATGCTGGAATGGAAAAATTGACTTTAGTTGTTGATACAGTTAAGATTGATGAGAATTAGATAATTGATAAAAGGCAAGCTGTTTTGTGTTTTCTAGTCTTAATGCATGGCAAACTGCTGCTGATGGTACCCTCACATTTAGCATGTGGATATCTCTCAACACAGAATCCCATATTACCTAAACTGTATTTTGATTTAAATAACATGCACATAAAATGTATTCCACAGGGATATATTCACATAAACAAGAATATCTCTGGTATGTCAGTCAAAAAACAAAAATACCCAAGAATCTTGTGAAATGCTTAGGTTTGATAAATAGTAGGCCTTCTTGCCTATGCAGACTTTAATAGATGCTTTAATCACCTTCCTAAACCCTTCTCACTGATTATAAACAATTACAACATTCCAGCCCTCCTTTTATGAGGCTGAAATGTAAATGGAAAAGGTTCAGGAACACACAAACACACACTAGGAGTTGACTCCCACTGTGGGCCTCCAGCTGCTTTCTTCAGAAGGGGGAAAAAAAGCCTCACAATTCAACATGGAACATTAAAGGTCCGACAATATTCGCAAATAAACAAGTTTCCCTTTGGAAATCCAGCTGAACAATGCTCTTGAACTCAATGTTCATCAGTCCACTAGATAAGCGATCCCCAACCCCGGGCCGCAGACTGGTATTTGTCCATGGGTCATTAGGTACCGGGCCACACAGAAGAAAAAAGAATTTACATTACGTCCGTTTTATTCATTTCGGAGTCTGACAGACGTTTTATTTTGAAAAGTGACGTCCGTGCGGAATGAAGCACAGACGAATGCATGCATCTGTCCCGATTGACAGATCTCGGTCACGTGACAGGTTATCAACCCACACAATGAAGCGGCTCTGGATAAAAGTCAAGGCAGATTATCCTGATATCGCCCAAAATGTACCCAAAACCCTGCCCCCATTTTCAACCTCCTGTCTTTTTGGAGCAGAATTTTCTGCAGTGACCGTAAAGAAAACCAAACAATGGAGTAGACCGGACGTCCGGAACACACTTCAGGTGTCATTGTTGATGTCTGCATTTTACATAAAACCACTGTGGTGATTTATTATTAGACTACAGCTGCCCTGGCGTCATTAACAATTATCAAGCAAATGAAGACCGGTCCGTCAAAATATTGTCTTAGATGAAACCGGTCCGTGGCGCTCCTCTAGATCTAGACATTTTTGTTTACTGTATTTGGTTCATGCTGAAGCCACGGACAATTTCAGAGTTTTGTATCGGGATGGAGAATATGACTTGAAATGACAAATATTAATTCATTTAAATTAGTATCTATTTATATAAAAGTATTTTTTGAAAAGAAATCAATGTTTGATATAAAATTTTATGCTACAGTATTCTCAAATGATCACAAATTTGAAATATCACGATTACAATTGTGAATTAATTGCCTTATTCGGTTCAGATCTGGTAAGTGGAGACTGAGGCCACTGCAGGACTGCTCTGAAGACTCAAAGTGGGAGACAAAGTAATGATATACCTCCTCACCACCTGAAGTTCTACCAAAACAAAAGTCATCGGGATGTTCCAAAATTAAAAGCCCTGATTTAACAAAAATTCATTGCTGAAAATCAGAAACACAGGAGAACCTGATCAGACTGAATGAGAGCCATTACTTGTGCCAAAAGACAACACTGTACATAAAGCAAATCGAACAGCATTTCAATGACAACAAAACCCACAGCATGGGGCAGGTGATCAGAACAATTACGAACTGGTCCACATGGCATCCCACAGCAGTGCCCTAAACACATGTGCACACCAACTTGCAGCCGTCTTCACTGACAAATTCATTGGTCCCTGAAGGAAGCCACAGTCCAATCTGCTTGGAGTCTACAACCCTAATCCCTGCCCCAGTGTTCTTGAATGACTGACCTGTTGCCTTAACACAACGCAATGTTTTGAAAGACTGGTTACAGACATCATCAAGGTCCGCATCCCTGCCAACCTGAACCAGTACCAGTTTGCCTACAACACCAACAGATGCTTTGAAGATGCAATCTCACCCATGCTTCGTACCTTACTGCTCTCACACACCTGAAGAACATCAGCACCTACAGTATGTGAGGATGCTGCTTGTTGATTTTAGCTTTGGCTCAATAACATCAACTCAGGCAGAGGTGAATAGCTGCTGTCACTGGGCCTCGACCACTACCCAGTTGGATAAGGACTTCCTCTCCAATAGATCACAACACATGAAACTCAGCCCCCTACAAAGAGGATGTTCAAGGCCTCACATACTCGAGTTAGACCAATGAACTGTTCCTCAACACAAAACACATGGTATCGAGATACAGTTTGGGAAGCAGACAAGCCAGTGGAGCACACAAAGGAGTTTGCGGTGTTAACTTGACCTCCAAATTCCCCAGATCTCATTTCAGTTGGAATGTGCTGGACCAAGAAGAGCGATCCACGGAGACCCCATCCACAACTTGTGGACTTGAAGGACTAGCTGCTGTCTTGCTGCCAGATACCACAGCAGAGTCCATGCCTTGATGGGTTAGAGCCATTTTGACTCCAAAGATGAAACCAGTATGATGTTAGGCAGGTAATGGTCATCATAATGTTACGGCTAATCAGCGTATATCTTCAATGTCACTGGTATTAATACGGTAAACATCATTACTTCTATTTCACTTTTAAGCTACTGTATGAAAATATGGAATGAGACTCATAAGATCATGACATATTATCTCTTTTGTAGAATTCAATGGGCAAATTCCTAAGGTCTTGTTTCATCAGTTCAGTAACTACACATGTAAAACGTGCTAAGCTGTAACTTCCCCTTAACACACATGTATATATGCTAGGACTGTCAAACAATATAAAGGCTGGCATCCAGTGACGTGCAGTGAGGTTCATGTCTGGTGAGGAACTGATTTAATCATAATTAAATTTACAAACATATAAACCTACAGTGTAGCTTATTCACCATTTAATTATCAACAGTGAGTTGGTTATTTTTAAAGTCTCAGAGCAGAATTATTTACACAAACTGTAACACACAATTAGCACATTTGATTAATGCAAATGTTGTTATGTTGTTACCCACATGTTTATATGTTACGTTTACTTATAAATGAAGTCTATGTGCCGCTCCTTCTGAACAAAAAGCAGTGAAAAAATTTAGAGTTGAGATATGTAATTATCCATTTTTATAATAAGGCAAGGGCAGTGGAAAACAAATGGCCGTAGTTTGCTGTCACTTCTTCTACGGCCAAGGAAGAGGAATCCTCAGCCGAGTCCCTGGGATCACCTGCGCCCCCTACCATGAGGCCGGAGAAATGTGTCCCTCACTGCGTGCCTCTTCTCAGCTGTTTCAGGACTGCTCGACTCAAGAAAGACATTACACACATACAGTTGTTGACAAAAAAACCCCACTGTACATTATATACATTATGAAAATTTACTTCATAGAGCAAACATTTTAATATTTTAATAGCGACATATAGAGAAATAGCATTACGGTCTCACTGTATAGCATGCCAGCACAAGTCATTGTGCAATCCACGGTGAGGCTCAGCTGGCTGGTGCCTCACCGCAGGTCTCTTCTCCGTATTTCAGCGGTAAATGTGAAAATTTAGCGATTTTGAGTAAAAATGTAGCCACAAGAGGACACAAGCCAGTGTCTTATTGTGCCGGCCCCAAGCCCGGATAAATACAGAGGGTTGCATCAGGAAGGGCATCCGGCGTAAAGCTTTTGCCATATCAAACATGTGAATCAAACCTATGACTTTCAGACCGGATCGGTCGAGGCCCGGGTTAACAACGACCGCCATCGGCACTGTTGACCTGCAGGGCACCGGTGGAAATTGGACTACTGTTTTCGTTGAAGTAAGAGAGGAGGAAAGTGTGATCGTAGGAAGAGAGACAAGAGCAACGCCAAGAGTGTAGGACTGAGAGTAGGGACGTTGAATGTTGGAACTATGACAGGAAAAGGTAGAGAGTTGGTTGACATGATGCAGAGAAGGAAGGTAGACATACTATGTGTCCAGGAGACTGGGTGGAAAGGTAGCAAGGCTAGAAGTTTAGGATCAGGGTTCGAGTTGTTCTATCATGGTGTAAATAGGAAAAGAAATGGAGTAAGAGTTATCTTGAAAGAGGAGTTTGTTAGGAATATCCTGGAGGTAAAAAGAGTGTCGGATAGAGTGATGAGTCTGAAGCTAGAAATAGAAGGTGTGATGTTCAACGTTGTTAGTGGGTATGGTCCACAGGTAAGATGTGAGCTGGAGGGGAAGAAGAAATTCTGGTTGGACTTTGATGAAGTAATGCAGAGCATACCGAGAAATGAGAGTTGTCATTGGAGCAGACTTCAATGGACATGTTGGTGCAGGAAACAGGTGATGGTCAGGTTTGGTATCCAGGAGAAGGACAGACGGTAGTTGACTTTGCAAAAAGGATGGAAATGGCTGTAGTGAATACTTTCTTCCAGAAGAGGCAGGAACATAGGGTGACCTATAAGAGTGGCGGTAGGAGCACACAAGTAGACTACATCTTGTGTAGACGGTGTAAACTGAAGGAGATCAGTGACTGCAAAGTAGTAGTAGGCGAGAGTGTAGCCAAAGAGCATAGGATGGTGGTGTGTAGGATGACTCTGGTGGTGAGAAAGATGAAGAGGGAAAAGGCAGAGCAGAAGATGAAATGGTGGAAGCTGAAAAAGGAAGAGTGTTGCCTGACTTTTAGGAAGGAGTTAAGAGAGGCTCTGGGTGGTCAGGAGGTGCTCCCATGACTGGACAACTACAGCTAATGTGATCAGGGAGACAGGTAGGAGAGTACTTGGTGTGTCATCTGGAAGGAAAGTAGATAAGGAGACTTGGTGGTGGAATGAGGAGGTACAGGAGTGTATACAGAGAAAGAGGTTAGCTAAGAAGAGGTGGGACACCGAGAAGACTGAGGATAGTAAACAGGAGCACAGGGAGATGCAGCGTAAGGTGAAGGTAGAGGTAGCAAAGGCCAAACAAGTGGCTTGTGATGACTTGTATGTTAGGTTGGACAGTAAGGAGGGAGAGACTGATCCATACAGGTTGGCAAGACAGAGAGACAGAGATGGGAAGGACGTGCAGCAGGTTAGGGTGATTAAGGATAGGGTTGGAAGTATATTGACAGGTGCCAGTAGTGTGATGGGAAAATGGAAAGAGTACTTTGAAGAGTTGATGAACGTGGAAAATGAGAGAGAACAAAGACTAGAAGAGGTGACTGTTGTGGACCAGGATGTAGCAAGGATTAGTCAGGATGAAGTGAGGAGGGCATTGAAGAGGATGAAGAGTGGAAAGGCAGTCGGCCCTGATGATATACCTGTAGAGGTTTGGAAGTGTCTAGGAGAGGTGGCAGTAGAGTTTCTGACTGGGTTGTTCAACAGGATCTTAGATTGTGAGAAGATGCCCGAGGAATGGAGGAGAAGTGTGCTGGTGCCCATTTTTAAGAACAAGGGAGATGTGCAGAGTTGTGGCAACTACAGAGGAATAAAGCTGAAGTGCAGAAGGGCAGAAGTGAGCATTTGTCAGCAGTATGGTTTCATGCCAAAAAAGAGTTCTACAGATGCAATATTTGCTTTGAGGATGTTGATAGAGAAGTACAGAGAAGGCCAAACGGAGCTGCATTGTGTTTTTGTAGATCTGGAGAAAGCTTATGACAGGGTGCCCAGAGAGGAACTGTGGTATTGTATGAGGAAGTCTGGAGTGGCAGAGAAGTATGTTAGAACGGTGCAGGACATGTATGAGGACTCTAAGACAGTGCTGAGGTGTGCTGTAGGTGGGACAGAGGAGTTCAAGGTGGAGATGGGACGCCATCGGGGATCAGCTCTGAGTGCCTTCTTGTTCGCTATGGTGATGGACAGGCTGACAGACGAGGTTAGACAGGAATCTCCAAGGTCTATGTTTGCAGATGACATTGTGATCTGCAGTGAGAGCAAGGAACAGGTGGAGGAGAAGCTAGAGAGGTGGAGGTTTGTCCTGGAAAGGAGAGGAATGAAGGTTAGTTGCAGTAAGACAGAGTACATGTGTGTGAATGAGAAAGACCCAAGTGGAAGAGTGAGGTTACAGGGAGAAGAGATCAAGAAGGTGGAGGATTTTAAGTACTTAGGGTCAACAGTCCAGAACAATGGAGAGTGTGGAAAAGAGGTGAAGAAGCGTGTACAGGCAAGATGGAATGGCTGGAGTAAAGTGTCAGGTGTGATGTGTGATAGAAGAGTTTCAGCTGAAATGAAAGGAAAGGTGTACAAAAATGTGGTGAGACCAGCGATGCTGTTTGGTCTAGAGACAGTGTCACTGAGGAAAAGACAGGAGGCAGAGCTGGAGGTAGCAGAGATGAAGATACTGAGGTTCTCTTTGGGGGTGACCAGGAAGGATAGGATCAGGAATGAGTACATCAGAGGGACAGCACATGTTAGAGGTTTTGGAGATAAAGTCAGAGAGGCCAGACTGAGATGGTTTGGACATGTCTAGAGAAGAGATAGTGAATATATTGGTAGAAGGATGCTGAGTTTTGAACTGCCAGGCAGGACGTCTAGGGGAAGACCAAAGAGGAGGTTTATGGATGTAGTGAAAGAGGACATGAAGGTAGTTGGTGTGAAAGAAGAGGATGCAGAAGACACGGTTAGATAGAGGCAATTGATTCTGTGGCGCCCCCTGAAGGGAAAAGCCGAAAGGAAAAGAAGAAGAAGCGATTTTGAGTAAAAATAACCTAAAATTGGTGATTGTACTATTCTCTTCATGTGTTTAACTTCCCAAGCGTTAACACAAATAAACAGCCAGCCAAACTAAAGTGAGCAACCTTGCTCCTTTAATGAATTTTCCACACAGCAGTTTACTGTCGGTGAAACATTGGAGTGAAACTATAAAATAAAATACAATAGATATATGTAAAACATTGTTATAAACAGTTTAAACAATTCATAATTAACTTAATGGACACAGAACAGGTAAGTAAGTAGCTATAAGGTTGTCCTCCAAAGACATACAAATAAAATTTCTAAATCACAACTAAACTCCACAAAATGTCCACAAATATAAATACTTAAACATAAACAAAAACATCTACACTTACAGCCACTGTTTTTTGGAGGATTGGCATGGAGGATTGCACTGGATTGTGACGTTACAACATATACATACAACATATACGACTGTCGTCACGCTCTTTGACTCCGCTCGCATCGCTACTCTACTTCCTATTTCCTGTTTGTGTTTCCTGTTACTGCTAACTTTCGGTCCTTCAAAATAAAATCATCTTTCTAAAAAAGGAATAAAACAATAATAAAACACATTAATACAATCGAACTGATCTTTAAACATTCTAAACACGTTTCAACAAACTCAGGACAGAACACTCCCCGTCTGGCATTTACTGATGCCACTTGATACTTAACCGTCCGCACTTGAACTTTGACCTTCGTTTGGCAGGAGCAAGACATCAAAGATGGGTCTCAAGAATTTTTCCACTTTGTCTTGCGATGTTGTTCTGACCTCGATTTTGCGGACCTGTCCATCACTGCTTGGGAGGTTTGACGTGACAAGACCCATTGGCCACTCATTTTGAGGTGCTTGGCTCTGTTTAAGCAGGACAATGTCTCCTGCCTGCAGGTTCTGGCGTGCTGTGTGCCACTTGCGCAGTGGCTGGAGAGTGTGAAGGTACTCGTTTCTCCACCGGCACCAGAATTCATTTGCTAGGGCTTGCACTCATTTCCACTGGCACTTAAGAAGATCCTTTTCGTTGAAGCTGCCAACTGGAGCAGGTACACTGGGCTTTTGAGTTAAGAGCATAGTAAGTGTCAGCAGCATTGGAGAGCAGGGATCAGAGGAAACAGGGACTAGTGGCCTTGCGTTGATGATAGCAGACACTTCCGGCAGAGTACAGAGTACAGAGCACATCCTGAGTGAGGAGAGTATGTTTCGTTTGCAGCAGCATGGAATCAAGAATCTTTCAGGTTACGCCAATCAGACGTTCCCAAGCTCCCCCCATGTGGGACACAGGAGGAGGGTTGAATTCCCATGTACAACTGCTCGGATGTTGGTTTGGCTAAGATTATCTTGCCCCATGCCTAATTCAGAGCTGGCTCTGACAAAGTTTGTCTCTCTATCTGATCTCAACTGCTTAGCTGGCCCCCTTACTGCAAAGAACCTGCGCAAGGCGTTGATGCAACTGGCGGTGTCCATGGACTCTGACTTCTTCATGTGCTCATGCATGTGAAAAGAATGGCCCACCTCTTGCCTTGAGCTGCTCCACCTCTTTTGCGTCTGGTCACCACATTACAGGGACCAAAGACATCCAAGCCTACGTACGCAAACAGTGGGGATGAGCTCAGACGTTCCGCAGGGATATCAGCCATCCTTTGAGTCTTGAGTTTTCCTTTCAACTTGCGGCATGTGACACAGTGATGCAGAACTGAAACTACCAATCTCTTGCCGGCAACAATCCAAAAGTCAGCAGCTCTAACTGCTCCCTCTGTGAACTGTTGCCCCTGGTGTTTAACTTTTAGGTGGTAATGACTGACCAGTAATCTTGTGACATGACTTTGTTTTGGGAGAATAAGAGGGTTTTTGAACTCCTGGTTAGCTGCAGCATGTCTCAGGCGTCCTCCTGTACGCAAGAGACCATCACACATGAATGGGTCGAGATCCAAGATTACACTTGATCTAGGGATGGGTCTATCCTCTTCTAGTGCAGCATACTAGTCCTTCTCAAAAAATTAGCATATTGTGATGAATTTAATTATTTTCCGTAATATAATGATAAAAATTAAACTTCCATATATTTTTTATTCATTGCACATCAACTGAAATATTTCAGTTTTTTTATTGTTTTAATACTGACGATTTTTGCATACAGCTCAAGAAAAACCAAAATTCCTATCTCAAAAAATTTGCATATCATGAAAAGGTACTCTAAACGAGCTGTTAACCTAATCATCTGAATCAACTCTAAACACCTGCAAAAGATTCCTTAGGCTTTTAAAAACTCCCAGCCTGGTTCATTACTCAAAACTGCAAACATGGTAAGCCTGCCAACCTGACTGCTGTCCAGCAGGCCATCATTGACACCCTCAAGCAAGAAGTTAAGACACAGAAAGAAATTTTTGAGCAAATAGGCTGTTCCCAGAGTGCTGTATCAAGGTATCTCAGTGGGAAGTCTGTGGGAAAAAGTGTGGCATAAAATGCTGTAGAGAAGGGCTGATTCCAGACCTGGGGGGACCTGCGGAAGCAGTGGACTGAGTCTGGAGTAGAAACAGCCACCATGCACAGGCGTGTGCAGGAAATGGGCTACAGGTGCCACATTCCCCAGGTCAAGCCACTTTTGAACCAGAAACAGCAGCAGTAGCGCCTGACCTGGGCTACACAGAAGCAGCACTGGACTGTTGCTCAGTGGTCCAAAGTACTTCAGATGAAAGCAAATTTTGCATGTTATTCAGAAATCAAGGTGCCAGAGTCTGGAGGAAGATTGGGGAGAAAGAAATGCCAAAATGCCTGAAGTCCAGTGTCAAGTACCCACAGTCAGTGATTGTCTGGGGTGCCATGTCAGCTGCTGGTGTTGGTGTACCGTTTTATCAAGGGCAGGGTCAATGCAGCTAGCTATTAGGAGATTTTTGAGCACTTAATGCTTCCATCTGCTGAAAAGCTTTATGGAGATGAAGATTTAATTTTTCAGCACAACCTGGCACCTGCTCACAGTGATAAAACCCCTGGGAAATGGTTTACTGATCATGGTATTACTGTGCTCAATTGGCCTGCCAACTCTCCTGATCTCAACCCCATAGAGAATCTGTGGGATATTGTGAAGAAGAAGTTGAGAGGCACCAGACCCAACACTGTGGATGAGCTTAAGGTCGCTATCGAAGCATCCTGGGCCTCCATAACACCTCAGCAGTGCCACAGGCTGATTGCCTCCATGCCACGCCGCATTGAAGCAGTCATTTCTGCAAAAGGATTCCTGACCAAGTATTGAGTGCATAACTGAGCATAATTATTTGAAGGTTGACTTTTTTTGTATTAAAAACACTTTTTTTTATTGGTCGGATGAAATATGCTAATTTTTTGAGATAGGGAATTTTGGTTTTTCTTTATTTTTTTGCCGAAATCATCAATATTAAAACAATAAAAGGCTTGAACTACTTCAGTTGTGTGTGATAATTCTAAAATATATGAAAGTCTAATGTTTATCAGTACATTACAGATAATAATGATCTTTACCACAATATGCTAATTTTTTGAGAAGGACTAATACTCTTCTGGATAAGCATCCTTTTGGACTGACTTGAGTATGATCAGCGTTGCAGCTTCCAGCTCTTCTGGAGTGCGAGGTTCGTTGCACTGATGCCACCCCTTACATGGGCTTGATGAGTCGGATTTGTGTGAACGAATCCGGTGGACCAAGAAAGAAACTGCTCCCAGTAAAGACTCAGAGGTTGAAAAGCGCTTGAACAGTTCTGAGGTAAGTTTTGCTTCTTTTACACAAGTGGCGAGAGTGGTTAGATGCGGTCTCACATCCACATCTGTTTCAGGATCAACTAACTCAAACGACTCATTTGTCTCCATCTTTAGTGGTTTGTGAAGGAACTCTGGTGTCTGTGAGCTGTGATGCAGGTACAGACCTGGTGGCCAGATCGGCTGGGTTATGTTCTGTAAGCATGTATTGCCACTGCTGTGGAGATGTGGACTGTCGTATATGGCTAACACGATTGTGCACATAAACAAAGAATCGCTGGGAGTTGTTAGGAATGTATCCAAGGACAACTTTGCTATTGCAATAAAACTTGACAGCATTTGGTGTGAGGTCAAGCTCGACGAGAATCTGTTCAGCAGTCTCAACAACCAGCACGGCTCCGCATAGTTCAAGGCGTGGGATCGTGGGCTCTGGTTGGGGGGCTTACTTAGCTTTCCCAAGCACAAACCCAATTCTGCTCTGTCCATCTGTGGTGATAACCCTCAGGTACGCTACTGCTCCTATGGCCCAGTTAGAAGCGTCAGAGAACAAACACAGCTCAGTGTGTGTGGCACTGGAGAGGGGCTGATGCACATATGAGCGACTGCTCAGATACTGTCGTGATTCTTTCCATTTTTCCCATTTCATGAACTTGTCTGCAGGGAGTTCTGTATCCCAATCTTGAATGTCAACAGAAAGTTCTCTGAGCAGTGTTCAGTACTTGGATTGTCACTGGTACAACCAAGCCTAATGGGTCAAAAAGACTGTTGACTGTGGATAACAATCCACGTCGAGTGAATGGTTTGTCGCTGACTGCTGATTTGGCTAGCGAAGCTTGAGTGCGCTTAAGAAGATCAATTGCCTCAGTCTTAGATAGGAGGGAAATTAGCCCGTCATCCACGTAGAAGCGTCTGTTGACGAAGCGGCGTTTGTCAGATCCAAACTTTGGTTCATCCGCTTGGGCTGCTCTTCAAAGGCCATACATAGCAACTGCAGGTGAGGGACTGTTCCCAAATACATGTACTCGCATTCGGTACTCTGCTCTCTTTGGTCAGGTCATTATCTTTGTGCCAGAGGAAAAAGAAGTTTCTGTGGTCCTTTCCCACCAGGAAACACTAGAACATTTGTTGGATGTCAGCTGTTAGCGCGACAACTTCTTTCCTAAACCTAAGCAGTACTCCAAGTAGGGAATTATTTAGGTTGGGGCCTGAGAGTAAGTTGAGTGAGACACCATCTTCTTGTGCACTCGAGTCAAACACTACTTGAATTTGGCCTGGCTTTTGTGGATGGTACACCCAGCATTCCTCATTTTCTTGGAGAGGGGGCGCTTCTTCTGCATGTCTGTTGTCAAAGAGCTTTTCCATCAAGGCAACCAACTGTTCTTTCTTTTGGCAAAATCTTTATTTAACGTGCGTTGCAAGGAACGGGAGAGGGCATGAGCACAATTATTTGGAAGGTGTGGCCTGGGTGACTTGAACGGCAAAGGTGCGATCCAACTGTTTTGCTCCTCTCTCTGAAACTCTGCCTGCATAATCTCCAGAAAATTCTCGTCCTCAAAAGAAAGGGAGGTTTGTTCTCGATCTCCGTTCTCAAAAATACATCTTGTCCAAGTTTGTCTTCAGCAAGTACAGCAGAAACATGATAACCTGACTGAGAGGAAAGGAAGTAGTGTCTGTGCTCCCCGCCGTAGCTTACTCTCTATTTCACACAGATATGATTCTGACAAGGTATCAGAAAAGATGGACGTCCATTTTACAGGACATTTGTCTTGAGGACAGATACAATGGGCTTATGGACGCAGTCGATGCAAACCTCCTCTGCTATGACCCACCCAGTCCAAACGCTGGGCAAAAGGATCATTGTGAGGCCCATTAATCTGCTGTCTCACCTTGTGAACACGTATGAGATCTCCCCGAGCAAGATTAAGATCTGGGCTTCTGGGTCAATCTCTGGGATGGAAGATGTAATGGAAATTTGTATTGTGTGTGTCCTGATTTGACTCTTATCGTGTCATTACTGAGAACTTGCTTCAAAACCTCTCCATGCAACTGCTGGGCTAAGTCACAACTTATTTTGTTTGGACAAAGAGGTCACAGCAGGTCACAGCCCATTAAACCAGATGCAGCAGACCCAGTACCTGTCTCAAAGGAGAACCAATGGAGAGGAGATGGAGACCTGTTTTCAGTCAAGGTGTAAGATGTTTTATGGGTGCACGAAAGCCTCTAAATTGCATTCCCAGGAGTAGTGAAAACACAACTACATTCCAAGGTGTAATAAAGATTTCTTAGGTTTCTTAGTTTTGGTGTGATAAGTTTGGTGCATTCCAAAGGTGTAAGGTCTCCTGATAAAGATGGTTTACGAGTGCGTGAAAGCCTCCTACACTGCATTCTCGAGGGTGGTGACGTTTATTCCTCAGCTGGGGGTACCACCAAAGGGAGGGCTGCCTGAGAGCTGGAACTGGCCATTCCTGCTAGCATGCAGGCCTTTCTTCTTCAAAGGTATAAAAGGTGAGGAGTTTCATACTCCAGCAGAGTCAGCTGCGGGTTACCTACGGACGCCCAGCCGGTTGAAGCTACTCTGTCTGGGTTGTAGGCTCTCCTTCCCTGTGTCAAGGTAAGAGGTGAAGCATATTTGGAATGCCACCATATATTGCCTTAGCTCAACCAAATATTTGTTTGTTTATTACTATGCTCTGTGGGGAATGAAACTACCAGTTTCTTCTAGCATCATAGAATTGTTTCTGTGCTCTGTGGGGAATGAAACTACCAGTTTATTCTAGCATCATAGAATTGTTTCTGTGCTCTGTGGGGAATTAAACTACAAGTTTATTCTAGCATCATAGAATTGTTTCTGTGCTCTGTGGGGAATTAAACTACAAGTTTATTCTAGCATCATAGCATCATAGAATTGTTTCTGTGCTCTGTGGGGAATTAAACTACAAGGTTATTCTAGCCTCATAGAATTGTTTGTTTGCATTGCTATGCGCTGCGGGGACTAAACGACACATTTAGTCTTGCATCATAGAGGTCTTTTGATTTATTGTTTGTTTGTTTGTACTTATTGTTTCTTAGTATTTCTATTCTCTGTGTGTAATAAATCACACATTCATTATAGCCCTAGAGGAGTGGTTTGATTCATTGTGTGAGTGAGTTTTCTGTGTACCCACCTCCACGGACCTGTTTATTAAAGTTTTTCACAAAACAGAAGATGCCACAGATTTCAAGTGAGCATAAGAGCGAGCAACCACTGGTGAAGGAATTTCTGATCTGTTACTCATGATCTCATTGCATTTGATGAGTGGAGGTAAATCTAGACACACTCCACCGTTCGATCTGACAACCAACTGCCTTTCTTCCAGTCATTTCAGTTGTTCCAGCACAAGTTTTCATAAAATAGGTCGCAAACCCAATGAGGTGGAAAAACTCAGATCTTGCGAGTGAGCGATTGCTCTGTTCATCGAGGATGGCACATATTCTGACGGAGCGTTCTCTTTAGCTATGTGGGGAAAACTCGCACCAAGCATATCTTTGCACAAGATCATGTTGGGAGACCTTCTCCACAGATCTCAGTGCACCTTGAGGTCACCTCTGGAGGAAAGTTGATTTGCTGCTCTGCATCGGACTCTGTTGCAGAAGATACCACAGGTGGGATGGTGTTGTCTGGATGCATGGCTGTGCAGTATTGATTGCTCTCACACTCATTGCATCTCAGCTCCACTGGACATTCTCTGGCCATATGAGTAGCAGAACAGCACTGGAAACAACGTGTATTCTCTTTGAGTAGCTATTTGCATTCCATGAGTGGCTTCATTTTACAGGCTCTACACATCTCTAAAGGGTGAGGTTTATTATGTAGCGGACAGTGCTGAACTAGATTAGTCCCATTTTTCTTGTATGGCGCTGCTTTCTGTGCAGTGCTTGAATCTGCAATTGCTGACATATCCGTCTTATGCACCGATATAGCTGTTTACACACCTTCATACTTAGCTGTGGGCTTTTCATTGCGGTATTGACAGCGATTGGTATTTAACAAGATGAAACTGGGATCATTTCTGGCTTTTGCCTGTCTTCTCACAAAGTCGGCAAAGAAAGAGAAAGGAGGAAAGGAAACTATGTGATCCTCTTCGTAATGTGAACCGACAGACAGCCATTTTTCTTGCAAGCCAAATGGTAGCTTTTTGACAATGGGTTTAATTCCTCGTGGTGTGTCAAGATAGCTCAGTCCAGGTAGGTATCCGTCCTCTTTGGCTGAGAGTAGTTCTAATAACAGATCACTAAGTTCTTTTAACTTAAGGTTATCTTTTGGAGTGAGACAAGGAAAGTTGTCCAGACGCTTAAATAAAGCATTCTCTATCACCTCAGGGGTAGCGTAACACTCTTGAAGTCTTGTCCAGGACAAATGGAGTACAGCTTGAGGGTTGGAAATGTGCACAGCATATATTCTTTTAACATGTTCAGATGACTCGTTGCCTAGCCATTTTACAAACAGGTCCAACTCCTCACTAGCTGTTAACTCTAAATCTTGAGTGGCGTTAAGGAAGGAGGACTCCCAAGCTCTGAAGCTCCCAAGCTGATCATTAAATTTAGTGAGCTCTGTGGTTACTAACTCCCTGCGAGCGAGGTACCTAGCAAAGTCCATTATGTTAGTAGCAGGAGCAGTGGGAGAATTCAGTGGGAGAATTCTGTCTGCTGTTTCTTGGAGGATAATTTGGATAGCACATCTGAATGAAGAGCGGCCGTGATCCCGGTAGGTTTTAGAGGTAGACTGGAGTTTCTGTGGGTGTGGGCTAGGATGCTGAAAGTGAGATTCTGGATGGTGAGGCAGATGTATCTGATGCTCAGGTACTGTTAAGTACTCTCTCTGCTGTGTATCTTTTGCTGGTTTTACATTATAGTGGTATGCAGGGGTTGTTTTAGAAGCTTCCTGCTTTATTGATGATGTCATCTCTTTGAGGAGAGGAGAAGCTCTATTTGGTGGGGTTGAGACTTGTTTACAGGTGACATCAGCCTGATGTTCCAGAAATGCCTCTGTTAACTGTCTTATTGTACGTGGTGAGACACTGGTCCTAGCGCTGCGCACATCCTCACATTCTATCCCTACTGCAGCTTCTAAAGCTTCAGCCTCTGCAATGGCAGCAGCGGCTGCCTTTTCTTCTTCCAATGCTTCCAGATCCGCTTCTAATATCGCTTTTTCCAAACCTAATTCAGTTCTGTTTTTGAAATTCTAATTCCTTTTTTGCAAATGTAGTCCTAGCATGAGGTGCCCCGGCTCCGGCTCTAGCTTTGGAAGCAGCACATGCTACTGAAGACTCAGCAGAAGAGGCAGATTTGTTGCGGTGCTATGATCGACTGACTGAAGATGCTCTTTCATTGTCTCTCGCCTGGTCCTCCATAACTGTGCTGCACAAATCCTTCTAATATAGTGGAAGTGAGAGACCTTGCTCCTTTAATAACTTTCCACACAGCAGTTTACTGGAAGTGAAACATTGAATGGGAGTGAAACTATATAAAATACAAAAGATATATGTACCGTAAATCATTGTTATAACCAGTTTAAACAATTCATAATTAACTTAATGGACACAGAACAGGTAAGTAAGTAGCTATAAGGTTGTCTTCTAAACATACAAATAAAGTTTCTAAATACACTCCACAAAATGTCCGCAAATATAAATACTTAAACATAAAGAAAAACATCTACACTTACAGCCACTGCTTTCTGGAGGATTGGCATGGAGGATTGCACTCGATTGTGAGGTTGCAATTTTTACGACTGTCGTCACGCTCTTCGACTTGGCTCACATCGCTACTCTACTTCCTACTTCCTGTTTGTGTTTCCTGTTACCACTAACTTTCGTTCCTTCAAAATAAAAGCATCACAATCTTTCTAAAAAGTGAATAAAACAATAATAAAACACATTAATACAATCGAACTGATCTTTTAACATTCTAAGCACGTTTCAACAAACTCAGGGCAGAACAGTGATGTTAAATAGAAAATAACTTTATAATAAGCATCACTAGATAAATATAACTATTTAATTTATTTCTTCCAGTTTTCTTCTCTCGATGGCAGGTGAAGCCTGACCACATGTCACTGCTGGCATCTGTTACACCTGAGTCCTCCTTATGGTCAGGTGCTTTATTTTGCACTCACCCTTGCTTCTCCTTTCAGACACTCTCCTTCCTACCCCTGTGTGATTATCTGCCCTGCCCTAATCACACTCACATGTCGCATATTACCCTTCCTCACTTGTGTTTAGTCTGTGATACTCCATTGTCACTGCCAGGTTGTCAGTTTATTCTGAACGTACATGTTATTAGACGTCCCTCATTATCTCTTGTGTTTGGACCTGGTTTTGGCCGACCTTAGGATACCATTGCTTGCGTTTTTGTTCACTGAACCTTGTTCTGAAATGAAGACCTTAGGCCCGTTTCACAAAGCAGGTTTAGTGGAAAACCTGGGCAAGTTAACCCTGTAATCAGGGAAAACCAGGGCTTTCGGTTTCACAAAGGGAGGTAACTTAACCCAGATTTAGAGCAGTAACCCTGTCCAGTTTCACGAGGTGAGGTAAACTGAACCTCTGGGTTTGTTACCGCAGTAACAGACTCTCTGAAGCTAACCTGGTCGGGAACAGGTTTTATTCCACAAACCTAGGGTTTCCTCTAACTCCACCCCCTTTCACCCCTGCTCGCGGGGCTTCATTTGCTGGTTGTCAGACGGAGAGTTTTACCGAAGTAAGGTTTTATAAATAACTCCGTATTTTAGAGGCGAACATGGCATGTCCGTTTGACGTGGAGCCCCGTGATGGAGTGTCCGCATTAATTCACAGAATTAATTATTTTGTGTCGCGTTCAGATGTCCTGTCATATCCAGACAGTTCTCTTTATGATCGTACCGGTTCATTGTCCCGATCCATCACACACATCCACGACTTGATCCATCCTCACATCTGCAGCAGTGCTGTGTGTAGTGCTCCGGTCAGTTTTTTATCTATCATTTGCAAACGGTAGTTTTTCTGTACAATGTGGGAGATGCTCAGTGCACCTCGCCTTGAAACTTTTACCCCAGTTTTTCTATCTCCCTGGAGATAAACCAGTCAGAATCATCAAGGAGGAGTTCCACAGGATTGCAGGTGAATGATGTAGAAATCTGATAAATTAATTTGAAATGATATACTGACATCGTGCTACAACCTCAGAATTGGATTATTAACTTTAATTTCTTTTAGGATTTCCCAATGTAATTGGCTGCACAGAAGGTACCCACATTCCCATCAAGGTACATGGAGACTGAACATTGTGAATCCTTGAATCGGGGCTCCACTGATGATGGCTTTTTTTCAAGTTGTCGCGCCTGTTAAACTGCGGGACAACTTACTCTGGGTTACAAAAACTAACCTTGAAATGTGAAACCGAAATCCCTGGTTTTCCAAGTTCAGGGTAAATCAACCCAGAACCACGGGTGTACCTCAGGGTATGTTAACATTGCCTTCATGAAACGGGCCCCTTGTGTTTTTGAAGTCCTAGGAGTAGTCATTCTTAAAATAAATTGTATTAACTTTTCATACCATTTCATATTCTATCTTGCAGTCATAAACAGCTAGATAGAATATTGATACAAAATCTTAATACAAAAGGAGGAATTTTTGTCTGTCTGACAGGTGCAATTTGACATGTGACATGCTAAATATTAATATATAGTTCTTCTTCTGAACAGAAACATTTGTGGGTCTGACTGAAATCATCTGTAGTGCTGAGCACATCAACGTCATTGCTGTTTTTACCTCTCCCTCTGTTTTGCCTTTAAGTTGTAATTTTATGGGACATGAAGTGCTTCACACATAAAGATCCTCCATAATCTCATCTAAAGCTGTTACTCAATAAAGACTTCTACAGATTATTATGGGGGATATTGGGTTTTGAAAACTAAGAAACAAAAAATGTTCCTTGATATTTTCACATTTTTGTTGCTGAAAACATTAAACTGTAACAATTAAGGGAAATGCTAACACAGAAAGTTTCACATATTTGTTTGAGATGTGCTAGAAGTGTTTTGAAGTTTATAGCCTTTTCCTCTTTATGATAAATGCCCATGATTTAGTATGTACAGTATTATTTCCCCAAGTCCCCCAAGTCAAGAGTCACAGCTGAACATCTGAATTAGACACCCAGGTTTGCTGTGATGCTATAAATCTGAGCCAATACAAGTAGCCAATTCAGACATGTGAGTACAGGTATCATTGTTCAAATTGTTTATTGCACTACATTTCAAGAATATTGTTTGTTATGCTCTTGTTCAGGTCGAAGCGTCACACATTCACACAGTAACGGACAACATACCACCAACAATACACACACATGCACACAAACACACAATGTACTTGAGTGTCTGCTTTTCTTGTTTTCAATGTTTTGTTAGAAGTCAGGACTGAGTGACTCATCTGTGGTAAAAATTCAGGAGGAGCAGGAATTTTATCCACATCCAATTCACAGGAGCTGCCATACAACTGCAATTCTGGTTAAAAATCAGAATTCCAAATTTTACTACTTGTAAAATTGTGCTAGATGTGCTACTTTTACTACTGTGTATACACTGATTGCCATTAAACTAACACAAAGAACATGTAAAAATATACCTGAGTGACTATGTAATTTCCCTGCGGGGATTAATAAAGTGTACTTCTTCTTCTTCTTCTACTTAACTACTATGGACACAGTTAGGAAAAGACAGTATGTCACACTTTGGCATTTTGTTGGCAAATTAGAGAAAACCCAGAGAAAACTACTGCACATGTTCCCAGAGAAGGTAATTGGTGTCAAATGCTCATGGATGACAGGTTAGCATAGCAGGCTAGCTCCTGTAAAGTAATGAGAATGACATTGATCTACACGTCTACATGTGGATATAACATGAAGCAAACCATTCTCCTTTTAAATGAAATTAGAATCAACATAGATCAGATTATAAGTATTTTATGTCTTAATAAACTTCCGGGATTTATCTATATAAATATCAAAAAATTACATTAAATATAAAAATGTCAAGGGGCGGCACGGTGGCGCAGTGGTTAGTGCTGCTGCCTCACAACACGGCGGACCCGGGTTCGCATGCTCTCCCCGTGTCTGCGTGGGTTCTCTCCGGGTTGTCCGTCTTCCTCCCACCTCCAAAAGCATGCGCTTCAGGTTGATTGGCCGGTCCCAAATTGACCATAGGAGTGAGTGTGTGTGTGGATGATTGTTTGTTTCTATGTGGCTCCGCGGTACACTGGCGTCGTGCCCGGAGTGTCCCCTGCCTCACGCCCTGAGACTGCCAGGATAGGCACTGGCTACCCCCGCGACCTGCGTTAGCGGATTAAGCGGGTTGGAAGATGAATGAATGAATAAAAATGTCAAAAGACAGCAATTTGCTTCGAATTTATTCGAAGTAAAAGTGGACACTGGCTTCTGCACTGAGAGAAACAATTTGTCACAAAATTGGACCTCTACTTGCTACTTGCATTTGTATATTAAAATCCAAAATTTGTTTAAAATGCAACTAATTTTCACTCCCCGTTGTTACGCTAACCTCAGCTCCTCCATGCTCACAAATCACATAAAGAAAACTTTCAAGATGTACTGAAGTCTCAGCTCAAGTTCGAAATTCTCTTATTGGACACGGTAATGAGGCAGCAACATACCTGCAGCTAAGACACGTAGCTAGCCTAAGCTAAGTTTTTGAGTGAAATTCATAGAAGACCACTGATAATGACAACAGGTCATTTCAGTGGCAGGACTCAGTGCCTTTCTGTTAAAGATATACAAGGGAACTTATATTCTTGGACATATGAGAAAATGACCAACCTCCAGAGTCATCTTAAAATGAACTTTTACACGGTGGACTCGAAATACAAGATTTGCAGAAAACAATGAACTTTTAAAAAGGACAAGTACCTCATGGCTAATTCAAGTGTAAATATCAAAAAGACAAGAATGTGCTACAGACAAAATGAGCACCTTCAGGTTTGTGTTAAACATCACGTGTCCATGGAAACTGCAAAAAATCAAATTCACATAAAATGGAACATAGCAAAGAGCATGACAAGATAATATGGCTAATATGAGTGAAAAGTTTGGTAGCGCTAGAATATTTGATTTGGCTGACTTGTCAAAGACAACACGACCACGCTTTTGACTGAAACTTAAATTCAATAAACAATGTGTGTCAGAACGTAGAGATGGACAGACAAACATCTGAATGACTGTCCTAGTCTCCTTTTCCTTTCGGCTTTTCCCTTCAGGGGTCGCAACAGTGAATCTATTGCCTCCATCTAACCCCATCTTCTGCATCGTCTTCTCTCACCCCTCACTACCTTCATGTCCTCTTTCACTACATCCATAAACCTCCTCTTTGGTCTTCCTCTAGGCCTCCTGCCTGGCAGTTCAAAACTCAGCATCCTTCTACCAATATATTCAGTCTTAGTTTAATTTTTTCACAAGTAAGATAAAACTGTATAACTGGTAAACCAAACCTCCAACAAGTGAGTGTGAGGTTTGGTTTTCAGACAAAGTGTGACGGGAACAAAAGCTGAATGTATTTCCTCATCAGTCAAATATGACACAGCATTCTGGGAAGGAGTGCTCACCCACTCACTCTGGCTTTCACCCTAGGGTGCAGCGATATGACTCTAACCACCCACAGACGCCATTTGTCCTGAAGCACACTCAGTGCTTTTTGTTGCATTGACACCCCTGCACTAACATCTGACAAATGATCAGATATCAGTAGAATCAATAAAACCTTCCCTCCAACTACGTAAAAGGAACTAAACTGACTTGTGCAACAGCAATGATTCACTCAATGAAACATCATTGAATATTCAATATTGAAAAACATGGAGTAGTACCATATAGTTTTTACTTTTAGCTTAGAATTCTGAAGATAAAAATGAGCTAGGTAACTTTCTTATCAGTAAACTTAAGCAATTCTGCAACTTACAATCTGTAAGCTGCTGTGAGTTTGTTATCTTTGAGGCCACCACTTTTTTTGTAGATAGGCCTGCAGCAAAGGGTGGCCTGTAATGTTGCTCCAAGGGTTTGCATTTGTGACATTTCCCCATGAACAGTGTCTTATCCCATGCATTATTGATTTCTTACTTATTTTTTAGTCATCCTACAAATCTCAGTCAAGGTATTGAACACTAGTAAAATCTAACTTAATCCAAAACTGTAAAAGAGTTTCACAATGTGCTCTTCAATTTTTATTTCATGCATGTACTCTATTTGTTTTACCTTCAGGTTGAATGTGTTGTCATCTGGAAAACTTTTTCATTTAATTATGGACATTGAGGGAAGCGTCAGGGTCAGGTAACAAATGAATAATGATGGGGAAGGGAAGAAGACACAAACATATTTAAATTCATTGATTGCTAACCAATTACTAACCAATACTAACCAATCAAGTGAGGGCATTGAACAGGATGAAGCATGGAAAGGCAGTCGGTCCTGATGATATACCTGTTGAGGTATGGAAGAGTCTAGGAGAAGAGGCAGTAGTTTCTAACTGGGTTGTTCAACAGGATCTCAGATAGTGAGAAGATGCCTGAGGAATGGAGAAGTGAGAAGTGTGCTGGTGCCCATTTTCAGGAACAAGAGAGATGTGCAGAGTTGTGGCAACTACAAAAAGAATAAAGCTGATGAGCCATACAATGAAGTTATGGGGAAGAGTAGTTGAAGCTAGAACAAGGGCAGAAGTGAGCAGCAGTATGGTTTCATGCCACAAAAGAGTACTACAGATGCAGTATGCTTTGAGAAGTACAGAAAATGCCAGAGGGAGCTGCACTGTGTTTTTGTAGATCTGGAGAAAGCTTATGACAGGGTGCCCAGAGAGGAACTGTGGTATTGTATGAGGGAGTCTGGAGTGGCAGATATGTTACAGCGGTGCAGGACATGTACGAGGACTGTAAGACAGCGGTGAGGTGTGCTGTAGGTGTGACAGAGGAGTTCAAGGTGGAGGTGGGACTACATCAGGGATCAGCTCTAAGCCCCTTCCTGTTCGCTATGGTGATGGACAGGCTGACAGACGAGGTTAGACGGGAGTCTCCATGGACTGTGATGTTTGCAGATGGCATTGTGATCTGTAGTGAGAGCAGGGAACAGGTGGAGGAGAAGCTAGAGAGGTGGAGGTTTGTCCTGGAAAGGAGAGGAATGAAGGTTAGCCGCAATAAGACAGATTACGTGTGTGAATGAAAGGGACCCAAGTGGAAGAGTGAGATTAAAGGGAGAAGAGATCAAGAAGGTGGAGTATTTTAAGTACTTGGGGTCAACAGTCCAGAACAATGTGGAAAAGTGTGGAAAAGAGGTGAAGAAGCGTGTACAGGCAAGATGAAATGGGTGGAGAAAAGTGTCAGGTGTTATGAGTGATAGAAGAGTTTCAGCTAAAATGAAAGGTGTACAAAACTATGGTGAGACCAGCGATGCTGTTTGGTCTAGAGACAGTGTCACTGAGGAAAAGACAGGAGACAGAGCTGGAGGTAGCAGAGATGAAGATACTGAGGTTCTCCCTGGGAGTGACCAGGTGGGACAGGATCAGGAATGTGTACATCAGAGGGACAGCACATGTTAGAGGTTTTGGAGATAAAGTCAGAGAGGCCAGACTGAGATGGTTTGGACATGTCCAGAGGAGAAATAGTGAATATATTGGTAGAAGGATGCTGAGTTTTGAACTGCCAGGCAGGAGGCCTAGAGGAAGACCAAAAAGGAGGTTTATGGATATAGTGAAAGAGGACATGAAGGTAGTTGGTGTGAGAGAAGAGGATGCAGAAGACAGGGTTAGATGGAGGCAATTGATTTGCTGTGGTGAACCCTGAAGGGAAAAGCCGAAAAGAAAAGAAGAGGAAATTTATGATGGCATAGCAATGATTAATAGGCCATAAAAATTAGTCCCATCTTAACGAGCACTTCTAATAATCGAAGTATTAATTACTAGCACTGAGCACTGATAGGAATCTGGTGATGTGGTTTGTATTAGGATTCAAACTACTGTGATGAATCACAGTAGTGTTCACAAATCTGGATAAATTTATTTATTCTAATTTTATCAAAATTGCCCAAACATAGTGAAAAACTGAAATTTTTTTATGCGATCAGAATAATGAGACAAGTAACACAGAACATTAAAGCACTACTTTTTATAGAACTTTAATGTTTTTATATTTGTGGTATGGCTGTTTCCATGGGTTTTTGCTGTAAAGAACATTTAATGTGTGCAACATATTCAGGACACATTGATGATTCTCTCAAACCAGTCAGTGGTCTACCATGTTTTAAATCATATTTTAGTACCTGATCAGTCTTTATGATCAGATACCAGTTCATTGGTACTTTTAACCTAGTGAAGGACAGTCCAGGGGAATGGAGCCAGCACCAGAGTATTAACGAAGCAGTACCCTCAGTTATACTAATCATGAGCATTCAATTGTGCAACAGCTCATCACTTCCTTCCAATTTTGCAATATCAATACAGTTTACGTAACTCAAAATTAACTCTCTGATGTATTTTTGTTACCTCATCACAATTCCATCGTGCTGCTCATGTTCTGACAAAGCAGAGTTCTGCTGTCTAAATACTCTAAGATACAACTGAAAAATATAATTAAACTTTACTGACTTAAATCTTTTCTGGTGTCTAAGCTTAAAAAAGGCAACAGTGAGAATTTCAGTCTGCAAACTGGTCGTTCTGCACTAGTTACCAATTAGTTTTTGCTGGAATCTTTTTTTTATTACTGTAATTAATGAGCATTTGAAAATTTGAAAACCTATACCCCCATCCCTAATAAATACTATAATGCATTTCATATCAGTTTAGATTAAACATATCTCTGGAGACTTGAATAAAGCCACTCAATCTGTACAGAGTAGATTATTGCTTGTTTTCTGATATTATGAAATGTTGTCTTCTTCTTCAGTAGTTTAGGACGCGGCTGAAATGATGTTTACTGTGAAGCTGCAGAAATGTTTTATACATTAAAGAACTTTCTAACCAACTTTTTAACATCATACAGTTCATTTTGGGATTAATCCTTTAAATTGTGAGTATTTCAAATTTGAATTTGCGTAATTTTTCAAATAATTTGACATTTTGCCATATCAGCCAAAATAAAACTAATGTATTAAAACCACTGACATAAAATAGATCTCTAGAAGGCTTTATTTTTTTGTAAACACAGAAAGACTCACTAAACTTCTATGAAAACATATGGACAGTAGTTACATGTTTACATGTGCTTGTTGACAGGTCATCACTAAACCAGAGCAGAGTATAACTTTATTTATCCCTTAATGAGGTTCCATCAGGGAAATTAGTTTCTCTTTTGCACACAGCACAGTGAGTACACAAAACACAGAAAAAGCACACAGAAAGCACCAGTACGTAGAAAGTAGTACAACACCAAATAGAAAGATTAATAAATAACCCAGCAAGAATATACAAATAAAAAAAATCAAATAGACATAGAAATACAAAATAAAAATATAAACATGCCTAGTTAAGTATGGGTATAGTGAAATGTCTATAGTGTTTGCATTGTTGTTGCTGTATTGTTTGTGTCATCCCTCAGCTCTCATGTGGACTTTCTTCTTCAGTGATATTCAGTGATACTGTTTACACATCTTACCTATAATTCAGTCTGTTTGACCTCATGTACAACACTGTCACACATTTATATTCTCGTTTGCATTTACAACCGTTGATCCCACTAAAGACACCTCTGTGGGTCTCACCCACACCTCTGTGGGTCTCACCCACACCTCTGTGGGTCTCACCCACACCTCTGTGGGTCTCACCCACACCTCTGTGGGTTATCCTCACGTGAAATCTAAGATTGTTTTTCACCAGGTGCTGAACCTCATCATCACACAAGGTGTGTGTGACGATGTGCAACAGCAGCAACATCAAACAGCAGAGGAAGAAGAGCAAGTCGAGATGGAACATCGTCACACACTTCAGTCTGAACTGCTCACATTGAGTGGAATAAACTGCAGCGAACTGATGTCACTCCATGGGACTGTTTACATCTAACTCTCCGCGCTGATAGTATAAAACTCACAACCAGGGCCTCAACGATCAACCACGAAAAAGTTCTGTCGCAGGAATATCAATTTAAGCAGAACCTAAATTTCAATAGTCTCAAACTGCAGCTGCTTCTTCAGATTTCGTCACAGTGGAGCGACACGCGTGGAATAAGTGTCCTTTCGCACCTCGTATTTCACTTTGCGGTGCAAATGCGAACGTTTAAACTGCGCAAACCCGCAAAAACAAGCGGACTAGCTCGTTAGCTAGCAGCGGGGAAAAACCAGCAGCGGTTCTTCCACGCTCGAAGTTACGCGACAGGTCCAGCGCAGAGACAGGGTCAGACAGCCGCTGGAGACGTACGGCAGCGACAAACTGTTTACCGTCAATGTTTAACAGATGGTGACAGATGTTTAAGTGACAGGAAGCTGTGGAATTATAAAATTTTACTCATAACTGATGAAGAATCATGGATTAATCCACCGCGCTGGGCGCGATACGCCACAACAAGAAACAGTATGAAAGTAAAACAACAAGTTTGCCAAATTAAAAGCTCTTCTATCAAAGATGCAACAACATTAGAGATAAATTCCAAAGGAAACTGGATATTTTAGGCTGTTTTTTTTTTAAAGATGTCGTAAGTCATGTTGTATAATTATGCGAATTCAACGAAGAGCAAAACATTTTTTTTATGTTTCAAGATTGGGTTAGATTCGAGGATAAAAAACTGTTTCCTCCAACAGGCTAGTCTATCAAGTTCTCACAAAGAACTACGATTAAAGTTTTTACTCACCCAAACTGTTCGCTGATGAATCCATAAATTGAATTTTAAACGTCTGTAGCTATGAAACATCGGTAGAGGTGTGTTCTCATACTGAGACAAGTATCAGAAATCACGCACTACGAACTTGTGTCAAGTTACGTATTAAGCCAGGAGTACACCGGAAACTGGACCGTTTCCATTGAAATAAAGCGATGCATATAAATAATGGAAATAAATCATACAAAGAATACAGATCTAATTTAAGAATTTTCAATTTCAATTGCATGCGGTATTAAGAGGGGAGAGTTGATTTTGAGAAAGAAAATAAATGTGTTACAAATTTACAGCTCATTCCGGAAGTCGTCTACCTCTTCATTTCTATTTTGACGCTTTTTGGAGAAATAACCACAGATTCCGTCAAAGTCTAAACTCTCTTCATAAATTATTTCCATCTACATGCAGAATAAAACTGTACAACCAGGGCTGCAGTTGTAACCTTAACGCCTTACCTCAAATTATAAGAATGCATTTGTAAGGCATGTGTCGCCATCATGTGGCAAGATTTGTATTAAGTACAGGCCTATTTTGTTTTATTTTATTCGATTTTTTGGTTTTGCAGGAGACAAACCCAAATATGATAAAATAAAATATAATCACTACAGTGGCCAAGAATATCGTTGTCAATTAGCTGATGCTCAGAGGAACCTTGAAAGAAGTTTGGTGAAAAGGAGAGGTATGATACAATACAATACAATTTCCTCCGGGATTAAAAAAGTATCTATCTATGAATATTGAGGAACCAATTAGTATTTAGACAGGATTGGATTATTTTTGACTTTCAGGTTGTGTGATTCAGTTAAATAAGACAGAACGTCATTGTTTGATCATGTTAGATTCGAAACGCCTAAATGCCTCAACAATTTAAGGTAATTTAAGTTCCCAAAATCGTATTTCCTGGCTCCTTCTGTGCGCTGAAACAACACAAACGTTTTTGTTTCTCGGGGACGTAAATGCTAGTAGGACCAGGAAGTGACGTCGGTTTTTCAACATGGAGGCGTCCTGTAGAACGGACCCAAGAGGACAGTGATCTCTGAGCACGTTCCACGATATTAAAGGTAGGAATTTTGTCAAGGTAATTCAGAAAAATAAACAAATGAATAATTAAATTATCAATTTAATCAGTCTCATAATCTGAAGGTCATGAGTTATACAATTTCCTCCGGGATTAATAAAGTATCTATCTATCTATCTATCTATCTATCTATCTATCTATCTATCTATCTATCTATCTATCTATCTATCTATCTATCTATCTATCTAATCAGAATTAAAGCCACCATTATATAATTGTTTAGGTGATATAGGTGTTAGTTGTTAAATTAAAGATGACTAATGAAGTAGGGTCAGTTTGCATAAATTCATCCAACACATTTCCCGTCTTAACATTCTCAGTCATTCTATTCCCTTCCTGTGGTGGGTTATGATGATTTTCTCTGCAGGACCAAAACAGACTGACCAAGTTCATGAGTGGAACTTCTGAATGATGTCCATTTCTTGTTTCCTGAAGGTCACTGTCATTCTTCGACCATGAGGTGTACCAGCTCTCTGCCCAAGTTGCTGTCTCTCAGTGTGGCGGTTCGGTCGGGTTGGTCAGCCTCCCAGTATAATGGTCTGGTCCAGTCCCACTTCTCCAGTCAAACCAGTGTGTTCTATCAAGGCCAGCAGCAGGTATTCCTCTTCAGCAGCATACATGCTCTGCTTAAAGTGTTGGAGTGAATGTTGGAATCTCTCAATCCCAATCGCACGTTGAATCAATGCTAAAATGAACTACTGCTACTAGTGGTACGAAAAATACTAAACAGATCAGATGAATTCAGAACATTTAAGCAGGACTATTTCATGTGTACTTCATCAAACCTGTCCTTTAACACAAGAGAGTGACCACTCTCAAAGTTATTGTGTATTTTGTAAGTTTTCATTTTAGCTTTAGTTTTTTTCTCCCCCGAGAGCTTCCGCCTTATCGTGGTTGGGGAGTTTGAGTGAATGATCCCAGGAGCTATGTTGTCAGGGGCTTTATGCTCTTGCTTGGTTCTCCCTTGGCAAACAAGTCCAGGGTGAAGGGTCAGACTAAGTTTTACTTAGACTAGAAGACATTTTAACTTTGACCACCACCAACACCATTGGTATGCCATAGTTTTGTTTTTGTTTTTTAATTTTTAATTCAACAACATGATTTTTCATTTCAATTTAAAAAGGCATGAAAAATAGCAAGTGAGGTGAATACATATTTACATGCATTGCTGGTTATTCCTGCCGGTCATAGTTATCAAAAGTCTAAGACTACAAACAAGTATTGATAATATCTTTCATTTACCTTCTGATCGGTCTGTCACCACTCCTACCCCCTCTCAGCATTCCCCATTTGTTTATTAATGAGGACTTTAATACAAACTCTACTAGAAAACACTGGATTCTTTTGCTCGATCGTCCTCGCCTTGTTGTACACAAATTCGCAGGTTCAGCTTGTAAAAATACAATACTTTGTTTTTCATTGCACGAGAGGTCATGACCCGAGTGCATATTTAATGATCGGGAGCGTTCAGGTCAGTTCGGCTATTTCAGTCGGCATGCGGAAATAGCGGCGCTAGCGGAAATAGTGAGCGCCGCTCGCTATCGGAAATGGCGAGCGACAAAGATTTAAGTTTTAGCCTTTTTTCCGTAAAAATAAGAACACCACTGTGGCTACACAGTCTAAAAACCTTGTAGCCAATCTGGAATTTACTTCGCCTATGGCGAAGTGGCGAATGGCTAGTGCAAGCCCAGCTACGCAGAGGAAGCAGAGGCTGAGGTCGCAGTGGTGGACTCGTTCATCACCCAAGCTGAAGTCACCGAGGTGGTTGCCAAATTCCTTGGTGGCAAAGCACGGGGGGTGAATGAGATTCGCCCTGAGTACCTCAAGTCTCTGGATGTGCAGGGACTGTCATGGTTGACAGTCACATCTCTGTAACATTGCATGGCAGTCGGGATTTGGATTGGCAGACCGGGGCGGTGGTCCCACTTTTCAAAAAGGGTGACCGGAAGGTGTGTTCCAACTATACGGGGATCACACTCCTCAGCCTCCCGGGGAAAGTCTATTCCAGGGTACTGGAAAGGAGGATTAGACCTATAGTCGAACCACGGATTCAGGAGGAACAATGTGGTTTTCGTTCTTGGTTGCGGAACACTGGACTAGCTCTACACTGTCCATCAAGTGCTCGAGGGTTCATGGGAGTTTGCCCAACCAGTCCACATGTGTTTTGTGGATGTGGAGAAGGCATTTGATTGTGTCCTCGTGATATCTTGCGTGAGTGCTTCGGGATTATTGGGTTCGGGGCCCTTTGCTGAGGGCTGCCCGGTCCCTGTATGAACAAAACCAGAGCTTGGTTCGCATTGCCGGCAGTAAGTCAGACCTGTTCCAGGTGCTGTTGGACTTCGGCAGAGCTGCCCTCTATCACTGGTTCTGTTAATAATCTTTATGGACAGAATTTCTAGGCACAGCCAGGATCCGGAGGGAGTCCGGTTCATCTCTGCTTTTTGCGGTTGATGTTGTCCTGTTGGCCTCATCAAACCTGGACCTTCAGCGTGCACTGGGACGATGTGCAGCTGAGTGTGACACAAGTGGGATGAGGATCAGCACCTCTAAATCCGAGGCCATGGTTCTTGAACGGAAAAGGGTGGTGTACCCTCTTCAGGTTGGTGGAGAGTCTTTGACCCAAGTGGAGGAGTTTAAGTATCTTGGGGTCTTGTTCACGAATGAGGGAAGGATGGAATGTGAGGTGGACAGACGAATCGGTGCAGCTTCCGCAGGGATGTGGTCGCTGTATAGGTCTGTTGTGGTGAAGGAGCTGAGTCGCAAGACGAAGCTCTCTTTTACCGATAAATCTACGTTCCTACTCTCACCTATGGTCATGAGCTTTGGGTCATAACCGAAAGGACAAGATCCCGGACACAAGCGGCTAAAATAAGTTTCCTCCGTAGAGTGGCTGGGCACGCCCTTAGAGATAGGGTGAGGAGCTCAGTCACCAGGAAGGAGCTTAGAATAGAGCCGCTGCTCCACCGCCTCGAGCGGAGCCATCTGAGGTGGCTTGGGCATTTGTTTTGGATGCCTCCAGGACGCATCCCTGGGGAGGTCTTCCAGGCATGTCCAACTGGGAGGAGACCTCGAGGAAGACCTAGGACATGCTGGAGGGACTATGTCTCTTGGCTGGCCTGGGAACGCCTCAGGATCCCCCCGGAGGAGCTGGAGGAGGTGTCGGGGGAGAGGGAAGTATGGGCATCCCTCCTGAGACTGTTGGCCCTGCGACCCGGCCCTAGATAAGTGGTTGAAGATGGATGAATGCATGGATGATTTTAGTTTGTTATCTAGTTGAACATGGTGGTGAATCCATTCCCATGTATAACATAAGTAAATACTTATTTTTCTCAGCAGGGATTTGTTTTTTATATAACAGAGAATATCCCCACCTATATATTATAATAACCTCACTTGAAAACCTCACACTGTCACACTAACTCCACCCACTATCTGCCTAACCAATCACAGCGTATCTGCCAGAAGGAATCACGTGAACAATATGGTGTAAGGCGTCAGGCAGCAAGGCTTTTTGTTGCGGTTATGCTTTTCGCCCACACGACAATGCAGATATCTGGGACAAAAAACACTGACCAAAGTGAATTTTTTTGTTGACGCCCAGTATGCATTGTCGTGTGGACAATGTAACCGAAACATTTTCTATCCGGGGGGCGTCTCCCTCTGACAAAAACCGCTGTGATGTTAGTGTGTGTGACCCATGTCTACATGTACAAACAGAATGGACAAAACCGGCTATTTCTGGCGTTTAACAGCTCCACGTCGAAGACATGTTGATTCACATGCTTGACAGTTGGATATTTGTTCGTCTGTTTCTTTATGAGTCATACAGTGTATACAGTGGACAAAAATGTTTTTAAATAAAAACCAATTATATGACCCAAGCATTTTCTTAAATTTTATATACTAATCTGATCCCCGAAGGGAAATTAAGAGCACACTCTAGTTAGTAGTAAATACTTTATATATTTTTATATATTCTATATATTTTTATACAGGCTCCTGTAGCATATACACACACTCAAGGGGGCCTGTAGGAAGCGCAGGGGGAAGGTAGAGTGGCAGGCAGCTCCATCACGGTGCGCCCCAAATGAGCAACTTGTACGGGGGGACAGCGCCTTGCTCAAGGGCGTCCCAGATGTGCTCCAGAGGTTAGCTGACTCTTTCCACTGTCAGCTCACCTCTGGTTGTTTTATTGGGCGGGGAGCGGCAATTTAACCGCCGATCTTAGGAACATTGGATGACCCGCTCTACCGCCCGCTCTACCACTGAGCCACTGCCGCCCCCAAAATCATTGGCTATACCTCAATGTTACAAAAGCACAATCATTCTTATTCTGTATCATCATATGAAGTCTGCTAACCAAGATAAATCTACTGAGCTGGTCACTTAACGCGATCGACAGAATTTTTTCCACCAGACCTGTCGGAGCTGGTGAGCGCCATTGTCAGGATGGGACTTTTTTGGCTGGCTACATGCTGGACAGCTGGGATACTTTCAAAACAATGTGTCTGGCCCCACTGGATGTGGAGGACGTCGAGGATGTGTACATCTTCACCACCATGACAATCGGGATATCAGCACTGGGTTTTGGTGTTTTCATGCTGCACCGCAAGCTGAGAAAAATGGGATTACAACAGACCAAAGCACGAGAGGATACCGACCGAGCAGCAGAGGCAACGGCCAGGGTGTATAAGGAGGCTATGGCCATCATGCTGAATGAAGACATAGCCAAGATGAGTGACCGGCATGAGGAGTCCAATGCTCGACTCAAGGCGGATATCACCCAAAAGCTGGAGAAATGGGGAAAACGTTTGGATGTGAAGGCCAGAAGCCGTGATGCTGAGAACCAGTGATTAGGAGTGTGGAAGGCACAGATAGCAACATCAACTCAGCCACACAAAGCAAGTCTTTCCAACGGCGATTAATAATAAATTTGACCAGAAACAACCCTTGAAGGGAATAACAAAATGAACATTAACAAAATTCGGACTCAAGAACTGATAAAGAGGTGTGCAAAGACGCACGAATACTGGACTAAATGGACGGATCAAAACAACAATGTACCAGAAAAAAATAATTGAAATTGATTTGTGACATGCAATGTACAGTATGTATTGGTTGACAATGAGCTGTAATGAGAGAGATGTTGTTGATTTAGGGGGCGGAAACCTTACAAGCCAATGGCTTCTACCCGATGGTTTCTACCTTCTACTTCTTCAACCCTTTTTTTTCTTTTCGGATGATGTTGCTGATGTCTCAACACTGATGAAAGTAAAATCTTTTGTAATAACATGTCTGGAAAGAAGAAAATTAACTGAATAAATAAATGTTTTTAAAAAAAACCCAACCACCCTCCTCTCACTGTACATGTTTACTGTATTTTCATTTTTGTCATGTCCAAATGATCATTTTCCATAGTGTCTGTGTGTGTGTGTGTGTGTGTGTGTGTGTCTGTGTCTGTGTGTGTATACCAATACGTGTGCAAGCATTTGGGGTTAAACAAAAGTAATTTCCCTACGGGAATTAGTAATAGATTTATTTATTTGATTTTACACACACACACACACACACACACACACACACACACACACACACACACACACACACACACACACACACACACACACACACACACACAGTGTACTGCCATCACCAAAATATACGTGCTTTGCATACTTCCTTATTTTGCTGACATTTTTATTCACAGACTTTCTGCAAAACTTCAAACTGATGCCAATTGATATTTCCGCATCCAGTAGATGTCGTATTAGAGCAAAGGAAGCCTCATGAAGCTTCGAACTGCAGTGAACCGATTGGGATGAAAAGCTTCAAGGCTTCATGGGACTTCATCTGCCCATCACTAAATATACATGGACTTCCCAGTTAACATAATTTTAGAGTGTCATAACTGTTCCAACAGTTTTCATGTTTTTGAGGAGAAAGTCCAAACAGCAGGAACGACACAGGAAACGGCAACGATTTCTGAGTGAAACTAGCTGGCTAGCACTAATAGTCTGTCCAGCTATGGTTTCTGTTTGGAATGGGACAATCGATGTAGAAATCCAAAATGCTCCTTGGGCATCTGACAAAAATGGTCTTTAAGTAACTACATACAGTTCTGTTCATGTAGTGAGCTAACAAAACTATCACTTCTCTAAAATGTCTTTTCCACTTGTTCTTTTGACAGGTGCCCTTTCCTTTAACGCTAACGTCTTTCCTAATCTCACGATTAGTGGCTTTCTTTCACCAGTTAGCCTGCTAACATTCATCATGATTTTTGGCTATGTTGGGTGCGCTTGGTTTATAACACCAACGCATTTGTTTTCGTATGTTTGGTATGAAGTTTTATCGTGGAATTTCAGAGGGTTCCCGCTAGAAACATATTTATAAGAATAGTTTTTCACCAGCATACAAGCTATGATAAATGTATGAATATACTACAAAAGTATATTTAAACATGCAGACACAGCACATCAATTTATCACTGAAGGAATGGATTGAAAAACGTTTGAGGATGAGTGGAAAACAAAGCTGTGTGTACAGTAAGCTGAGTGGCTTCATGAAATTAAGACATGTGACCTAATAATCTAACATATTTAGGATATCTTGCCAACAAACAAATGTTGTGTGATCTTTCTAAATTGTAGCGCTCTTATTAAATGAAATTGTTTTTTGCAGGTCTCGAGGCATTTACATCATAGTCCTGTGTTCAACAAGAGTCATCCACATCCCACAGAGCTCACCAGTAAAGGTGACAAGAAGCCAGACCATTTCCTGTTCCCCCACCATGACTTATTTGAGAAGGTGGACAAAGAAGCCAGAACTAAGGCCACGTTCAACAAAGTTTTGGAAGTCTTCATCAAGGGAGATGTGAGGAGGCGTGGCCACATAGAATTCATCTACGCTGCTCTGAGGAAGATGCCCGAATTTGGCGTGGAGAGAGATCTGACCATCTACAATAAACTGCTGGATGTTTTTCCTAAAGAGGTGTTTGTGCCCCGAAACTTTATTCAGCGAATGTTCAATCACTATCCACGCCAACAGGAGTGTGGAGTGCAGGTTCTGGAGCAGATGGAGAATAACGGTGGGTTGGTTTTTGTGGAGTCTGGAGCATCAGATGACGTACGATGTGACGCTAATAAATCAAGTGCTCTCCATGTGGCTTTTAAATTGCATTTCAGGCGTCACGCCCAACACGGAGACAAAACTCCTGCTGATCCAGATCTTTGGAAAAAAGAGCCACCCTGTGAAGAAGTACCAGCGTATAATGTACTGGTTCCCCAAATTCAAACACGCGAACCCATTTCCTATCCCCACGCAGCTGTCCGTGGACCCGGTGGACGTGGCTCGCTTCAGTCTGACTCGCATTGCTAATGACTTGGACAGTGAGATAACTGTCTATCAGGTACTATGGTGCGCTTGCATTGAAATTAAATGAAGCAGCCATGTTTTTCCCTTTTTGAAAGTAAATATAAAATAATGAGTTCTCTGATTAGTGATTCAAGTACTTTTTCATGATTTTAACGTCTTTAATTCCAAAATGTTTGTTGCTAGATGAATTTCATTTGTTCTTCTCACTAGTTTCCAAGTACAGATGTCACAGAGAGTGGAGAAGAGGTCACACATCCGCATATAGTAGGTATGAAAATTCTTTTTTGTGTGTGTGTGTGTGTGTGTGTGTGTGTGTGTGTGTGTGTGTGTGTGTGTGTGTGTGTGTGTGTGTGTGTGTGTGTGTGACAGACGATGGAATAGAGGTTGCTTGTGTATGTGTTCTCTTCTTTACATTCTTCCCTCCTCCATGGACTCCAGGCATCCAGAGCCCCAGCCAGAAGGAACTTTTGGCCAAACATAACCCGAGCAGGCCGGTCTTTGTCGAGGGACCCTTCCCCCTTTGGCTGAAGAAGACATGTGTGTACTACTACATCCTCAGGGCTGACCCTGTACCGCCTGACCAGAAGGTGGGAACACATTAATACAAGTAAACTTTGTTTGTTTTTAGCTTAAGCCATCTTGTGTTTTACTGTAACTTGTTAAGAATATTAATTGGTAAATATCCTGTTGGTTTATATTCTTTGGTAATGTTAGTCTAAATTATTTGTATTCACATTGATTGCACTTCTTGATTCCTCCAGTTTGTCAAATTTAAGGTCCAGTAGATGAGTTGTTTTTAATTGTGACTGACAGACACCTAAAAAGACAGTCATATGTAGTCATATGTACAGTCATATGTAGTTTTATGTAGACTCATATGTAGAGCGATATGTACAGGCATATGTACTGTAGTCATATGGAGAGTGTTACGTAGTTATATACAGTATAGTCATATGTAGAGTCATAGGTAGTGTGATGGGTAGACTCATATGTAGAGCCACATGTAGTCATATGTAGAGTCTTATGTACAGTCATATGTAGTGTTACAACCAAGCTAGAGGATCTGGGAAAATAACAAAGCCCAGATGTAATTGGGGAAAATAAAACATCTATTTTTGATGCTCACATTCAGTACAAGTGTTTAACTAAGATTTTCTTTAATAACAAACTAAGGAAGAGTCCAATGGGCGCTGTTCAAAGTTAAACAAAAATTCAACAAACCGAGGACTAGCTGTAATATACAAAATTACCAAAACCTCACAAACAAAATTATACAAAGGGAAAACAAAGCGCTACGAGTTCTTAACAAAAGGGGTAGTCACCAATTACATACACAAAGTCACAGTCACAGTTCAACAAGCTCAAAGTCGTGCTGCCACAGTCAGTCGACCCGACTGAATAGCTTTCAGAGCTTTTAAAATGTCCATGCCAGGTGACAAGGTAGGGTTTGGGCCTGGCAGGAAGACTGCACACCAATCAGGAGATAGGGATGGCAAAGGGGCGTGGCCAGGAGTCCCAGAGACACCGCACCTGGCATTGACAAGGGAGGGTGGAGCCTCCGGGAGCAGTGCAGTGCCTGCAGCTCAGAAGCAGGGTCACAGAGGGATACACAATATAAGCAATATACATGAGCTGCGGCTGTAACATGTAGACTCATGTAGAGTTTTATGTACAGTCATATGTAGTCATATGTAGTCTTATGTACAGTCATATGCAATGCAATGCAATTTCCTCCGGGATTATTAAAGTATCTATCTATCTATCTATCTATCTATCTATCTATCTATCTATCTATGCAGAGCCATACGTGGTCATATGTAGTGTCTAATGTAGAATCTTATGTAGAGTCATGTGGAGTTGTTTTTAGAGCCATATGTAGTCATGTGTAGAGTCTTATGTAGAGTCATACACTGTATGTGCAGGCATATAGACAGTCACTTGTGCCTTTGGCCCTGCCTTTTTACTAAAGATAGTGCAGTGGTGGAGATACACACTTTTTCTTCTTCTTCTTTCCTTTCGGCTTTTCCCTTCAGTTGCCCCCATCTAACCCTGTCTTCTGCATCCTCTTCTCTCACAGATGCGCACTTAATACAGCAAATACATAGTGGTCATGGGTTCAATTCCCACTCAAGGCCTGGTCCTCGCTTGTTCTCTCCCCAGCTGCAAACTCACATGAAACTCTTGGTATGGGTATTGTATTCTTTTGGAATTAAGCACACACCCTGTTTCTACCCCCCCTCCCCTCAGGTGGAGGAGCCCTACGATCCACAGAGGAGTCTGGGATATCCTCTGCAACTTGACCTCAACTTGGAACTTGATTTTGGGGAATATGTGGACTTTGATGTGGAAGACTGTAAGATCTTGATACTAAAGCTGTTCCCACTGACTGCCATGGCTGTTCAGGACTGATGTGGTTATTTTCTAACAATAATTGCAAACATCAACACATCTCTTTAACACTCTGTGTCTCTGTGTCTCTGGTGTCCAGTGGACGAGGGTCCTGTCTTTGCTATGTGCATGACCAGCCAGAACGACGAGGCCACCCTCAACCAGTGGATCTCTGGCCTCCAGAAAAACAACCCCATCCTGAACCGGGTCCCTACTCTTTTCCGATTGGACGCCAGCACAAACACGCAGCAGTGGATTGCTGACACGCCGTCAGAAAACCACAGGCCACACACAGAGAAAGAAGAGACGACCTAAAGCAAACCTGAGGGGACAGGAAGTGGACACGGGATGGAACGGCAGACAAGACTGTCAACAATGGTGTGACATGATTCTAAATCCTGATTTAGAGGCGGCTCAACAAGAACTGAGCTCATTTGAACATAAACAAATGAGCAGGACCTGGAGAGGTTGTTAGTTCAGATGTTATGAAATAAAATTTTAAAAACGATGCTGCTTCACTGGAGCCTGAAACCACATTGTGATATAATGGTGTTCAGTGGAGCTAGTCCTTCCACCGGGGTTGGGCGATCTTTCAAATCTGTCAGGTGTGTCTGACCCAGGTTCAGCGCATTCCAGAAGGTTGGTTTTAATCTCTTCACTGGTTTTTGCATAAATGTCTGGGAATGAGAGTGAATGGACTCGGGCCACTCGGCCACCTGATCACATCAAGTTGTTTAACAGGCTGTAATAAACTAACCCAAAGCCGTCATGACGAATTCTTGTTCTGTTTTTGCTACTACTGTGTGATAAAAGGCAAAATCAAATTTTACAGATTTAAGCTTAGGAATCTGAAAAAAATGGATAAATGCTATCAAAGCTTGTTTTTCAGTAATTATGGAATCATTGACCACTTGGATATAAATATTGCACAAACTGTAAATAGAAAATTAGAAAATGATTTCCTCCCCCGAGAGCTGCCACCTTATCGTGGTTGGGGAGTTTGAGTGCCCGAATGATCCCAGGAGCTATGTTGCCAGGGGCTTTATGCTCCTGCTGGGGTCTCCCTTGGCAACAGATCCTGGGTGACGGGCTAGAAGAAGAGCAGTACAAAAACCCATGTGATGACAGAAAAATCAGGATCGTGACGTCACCTGGTATGGCGCAACCGGGGCCCCAGCCTGGAGCCAGGCCAGGGGTTGGGGCTCATGCGGGCGCCTAGTTGCCGGGCCTCTGCCAACGGGGCCCTGCTGGAGTCAGCCCGAAATGACGACGTGGGACCAACCTCCAATGGACTCACCGTCCGCAGAGGAACCCGTAGGGGACGGGTGCAGTTTGGATTGGGTGGCAGTCGTCAGCATGGGGCTCGACGACCCTATCCCCAGACAAAGAGTCTAGCTCTAGGGACATGGAATGTCACCTCGCTAGGGGGAAAGGAGCCAGAGCTTCTGAGGGACGTTGAGAAGTACCGACTAGATATAGTCGGGCTGTCAACCGATCACCACCTGGTGGTGAGTTGGATCAGAGCAGGAGGCCGGACAGACTCGGCAGGCCCAAACGTGTCTTGAGAGTCTGTGGGGAACGTCTGGCAGAACCCTCTGTCAGTGAGGTCTTCAACTCCCACCTCCGAGAGAGCTTCCTCCAGATCCCGCAGGAGGCTGGGGACATTGAGTCAGAGTGGACCATGTTCTCTGTCTCCAAGCGGCTGCTCGGAGCTGTGGTCGCAAGGTCTCTGGTGCCTGTCGCGGTGGTAACCCCCAAACCCAGTGGTGGACACCGGAAGTAAGGGAAGCCGTCAAGTTCAAGAAGGAGTCCTATCAAATCTTGTTGAATTGTAGGACTCCGGAGGCAGCTGACGGGTACAGGCAGGCCAGGCATACTGCGGCTCGAGTAGTCGCAGAGGCAAAAACTCAGGTCTGGGAGGAGTTTGGAGAGGCCATGGAGGAAGACTATCAGCCTCGAAGAAATTCTGGCCAACCATTCGGCACCTAAGGAGGGGAAAGCGGTGCACAGCCAACACTGTTTACAGTAGAGGCGGAGAGCTGCTGACCTCGACTGAGGATATTGTCGGGCGGTGGAAAGAATACTTTGAGGATCTCCTCAATCCCGCTGCCAGAGGGGGGACAGGGGGGTGCGTTCCAACTATTTGGGGATCACACTCCTCAGCCTCCCGGGGAAAGTCTATTCCAGGGTACTGGAGAGAAGGATTAGACCTATAGTCGAACCGCGGATTCAGGAGGAACAATGCGGTTTTCGTGACGGTCGTGGAACACTGGACCAGCTCTATACTTTCAATCAAGTGCTCGAGGGTTCATTGAAGTTTGCCCGACCAGTCCACATGTGTTTTGTGGATCTGGAGAAGGCATTCAATCGTGTCCCTTGTGGAATCTTGTGGGGAGTGCTTCAGGAGCTGAGGGCTGTCCGGTCCCTGTACGACCAAAGCCAGAGCTTGGTTCGCATTGCCGGCAGTAAGTCAGACCTGTTCCAGGTGCATGTTGGACTCCGGCAGGGATGTCCTCTATCACTGGTTCTGTTCATAATCTTTATGGACAGAATTTCTAGATGCAGCCTGGATCCGGAGGGAGTTCGGTTTGGGGACCAAAGGATTTCATCTCTGCTTTTTGCAGGCGATGTTGTCCTGTTGACTTCATCAAACCTTGACCTTCAGCATACACTGGGACGGTTTTCAGCTGAGTGTGACGCGAGTGGGATGGGGATCAGCACCTCTAAATCCGAGGTCATGGCTCTCGACAGGAAAAGGGTGGGGTGCCCTCTTCAGGTCGATGGAAAGTCTTTGGCCCAAGTGGAGGAGTTTAAGTATATTGGGGTCTTGTTCACGAGTGAGGGAAGGATGGAACGTGAGATTGACAGACGGATCGGTTGCAGATTCTGCAGTGATGCAGTGCCTGTATAGGTATGTCGTAGTGAAGAAGGAGCTGAGTCGCAAGACGAAGCTCTCGATTACCAGTCAGTCTGCGTTCCTACTCTCACCTATGGTCATGAGCTTTGGGTCATGACCGAAAGGACAAGGTGAAATGAGTTTCCTCTGTAGAGTGGCTGGGCGCACCCTTAGAGATAGGGTGAAGAGCTCAGTCACTAGGGAGGAGCTCGGAGTAGAACCGCTGCTTCTCCGCCTCGAGCGGAGCCAGCTGAGGTGGCCGGGCATCTGTTCTGGAGGCCTCCTGGACAACTCCCTGGGGAGGTTTTCTGGGCCTTTCCTACCGGGAGGAGTCTTTGAGGAAGACCTAGGACGCGCTTGAGGGACCATGTCTCCCGGCTTGCCTGGGAACGCCTTGGGCTCCCCTTGAAGGAGCTGGAGGTGGTGTCTGGGGAGGGGGAAGTATGGGCATCCCTGCTGAGACTGTTGCCCCCGCGACCCGGCCCTGGATAAGCAGTTTTTTTTTAAATCACTGGTTATTCTAGGCATTGTTGATTAACGATTATAAAAATGATTCTTCAAACAATCAACAATCCTACACGCTCCTCAGCAAAATTTATTGTTAATTTTAAACCTTTTCAATCCACCAATACTATTTTATAACACTTAACTTTTGAAATGCCTCCAGTAAATTTTGCATCATACTGTTATTCTGGGGCAGCACGGTGGCGCAGTGGTTAGCGCTGCCGCCTCACAACACCCGGACCCGGGTTCGAGTCCTGCTCTGTGCGGAGTTCGCATGCTCTCCCCGTGTCTGCGTGGGTTCTCTCCGGGTTCTCCGGCTTCCTCCCACCTCCAAAAGCATGCGCTTCAGGTTGATTGGCCGTTCCAAATTGCCCGTAGGAATGAGTGTGTGTGTGCATGGTTGTATGTCTTTGTGTGTGGCTCTGCGGTGCACTGGCGTCGTGCCCGGAGTGTCTCCCACGTCACACCCTATGCCGCCGAGATAGGCTCCGGCTCCCTGTGACCCACTGCGGTGGTAATCTGAAGATGACTGACTGTTATTCTGAACTACAAAAGGACATGGATGAAAGCATAAATATATCAAAAAAGAAAAAAACCGCTTAAGAGGGAGTGACCGTAGAATATCAATGACGGATGCAGAGAAAAGATTCCAGAACAAACACGAAGGTAGAAAAGGTTTATTACTGAAAAGGCATTTAAACATTCCCTTTGAACGGGTAAAGGAGTCATGTCAGAATTAGTCTTTCAAGTTTAAGTAGCTTGGTCATTTTAATCAGTTACTTAATGTAGATGTACACATGTGCCCCCACCCTGGCACAGCTTTGTGCTCAAACATTTAATTTCAACATTGTCCTCAGATGAAACACGTACAAAAATATGGAATCCGTTCCATTCATCTCCAAGACACGACTTGATCCGTCTGCTACTCATGCAAGGAAACGTCTGGATGAGAAATACAAACGTGAAACTGAGGCGAACAGATATCCATGTGTTAATGTGAATAATCCACTCATCATTACAGGAAAGGAGGAAACAAAATTGCTCAAATCTTTTTGTATATACAGTTAATTTTTGGCGGCTTATAACCACTTGAACATTTTGTGTATTTACAGTACAGATGGTTTGATGCTAATCTGACCATCTGCTAACAACACATGGAGAATATCAACATCAGACGGCGATAACATACTGTAAAACATTGTTCTGATAAAAAAAAGCTGCAAATAAATACACTAAAGTTCAGGGTGTGAAGAACAGCATGTTGTGTGTCATCCATCAAATGCTGACTAATGTCTCTTCAACCATTTTCGTGAATGAGTTACATTCTCCAGCAATGCTTTACATCCATTCACTTGTCCATTCACAAGCAGATCTGTGAATCTCATTCAATAGGATGTATCAGAAATGATTGAATATTGATTTGGGTTTAAAGTCAGTCTGTAATAAAACTGATTTTTTCTTTGTTCAATGAAAACTTTTTGTGAAAAGTTGTATTTGGTTGTACGAGCAGTAGCTTAAAAAAACCGATGTCAGCATATTGAAGGTGTGGTAGATTGTTAAACTGTTTAACGATAGCTTCTTTACTAATCTCAGAACTTCTAGGTATTTAAAACTGATATGTTGCAGTGATTTCAACTGATTCCAAAGGCATCAGGATTAGTAAACGTATTTGCACAAAAAAAGATGTTTAACTTTGGAAAAACTCTTACATTTGGATCATTGATTGATCTCACTGTCGATCAAAGAATAAACATGACCCCACTAAGGAGGAGTGTATGGATTATTGCTCAGCCTGTTTAAACATGGCAAAATCTATTTGAAGATCGAGGCTTTATATTAAAAACACATTTTTCCTTGTGGAGCAGAATAATACTGAACCTGACTTTAATGGCAGTAAATAAATAGGTTTAATGATAGTAAATATCTTTTCAAGGTCATCTAACTAGCATTAACTAGACAGAAACAGTTCCAACCTGTTACGACTTCTTTCTGTACAAAAACTTTGTGATACAGAAAACCCTTCTCAGCTGCCATTCCTGATGCCAAGTTTCCAAGGATTTCGAAAATCCAGACAGTAACTAATTTTCACAACATCTAAATTCATACAGAAGACATTTTCCTCCTACACCGAGCTCAGGGTGGAAACAAAACTGTTAAATTGTGTGCTCTCATTGCATAAAATCTGACCAACATTGATAACGTCAATACTTCCAAAGTGATCAAAAAGTTCATAGAGACAGATGATGGTGATAATATCAGACCACATTTGAATGAACTTAAATTTGAACCCACTACGTTACATGACGATAGGCAATGGATTTATAATTACTACAGGTAGTCGTCGACTTACGACCTATGCAACTTACGACCGATCGACTTTACGACCACAATGTCCGGGTAACGCGGACATTCCCTCCAGCCACAGTACTCACGCTCTGAGACTCCCGCGCTCTCTTCAGTCACCACGGCGCACACACGCTGTTCAGTCACACCGTGAGATCGATAGCCCAGCCCACTACTGATGGGCTGGGCTGCTTAGGAGGCTGTGACGGAAAAATGTATGAATGGCGTATGGAAAAACTGTCAAGCGTTACGTGAACTCTTCTGCTGGATTTGAAAGTGACGAAGAACTTGATCAGATTCGGGAGAAAATAGTGAAACTGGCAGAAAACCTCTCCTTGGAGAACTTACGAATGATCGCGCTGTAAGAAGAACTGATCGCGCTGGAAGAAGAAAGAGTGGAAGAAGAGAGAAGCAGAGAAAGAAGAGGAGGAAACAGAAAAAATGTTCACCACCAAAGGCTTGTCAGAAGGCTTTTCCCTGTTAAATAAACTCCGTGCACACTTTGAAGAAATGGACATAGAACATAGAAAGATTTGCAAGGATTGAACGGATGGCAAACAACGCTTTCCGTCCATATCGTGAAATTTATGAGGAGAAAAAGAAACAAACAATTCAGACAAAGCTCACAATGATTATGAAAAGATCGTCTCCCGCTCCCACCAACCCACTCGCTGCCCCAGCTGACGATCCGGACGACCCCCAGCCAAGAACCAGCGCTGCTGGATTGAATTTTTACTTAAGAGTCGATTTACGACCAAGTCGAGTTACGACCGATCAGTCGGGCCCAATCGCGGTCGTAAGTGGACGACTACCTGTATAAGTTATTCTACCAATAAATATAGTCTCCATTTGATATGTTGGACAAAATGTTTTAAGTGAGATTAGATTGTAAATTTGGAAGCATTTCTCACATCTACCATTCTGATCATAATGAAATTTTTGCTGGAAGCCAAACCCTGCTTTGAATATTTCACCGCCCCACTGGACACGGCTTCACCTACAGTTGACAGTGGAGTCACGCAGAGTTAAAGTTTGTGTAAATAGGATCTGTAATCGGTGGTTTGCACAAACCAAAAAATGTGATCATCTCTTGTAATCACAAAGCTTTCTAGAAAACACTGAAACAATTTTGAAAATAACTGGAGATAGATTTTACTGCTGAATAAAAATATGATTAAATATAAATAAATATGATTGTCCCCTTACAGGCTGCATGGGAACGCTATACAATGTGAAGCATTTACTTACAGACTGCTGGGGTCACATATAGGGTTGGGTTTCAGCACATTACCAACAGACTACAAAGATTTTAATGGCAAAAAATTTTTAAAAGTCACATTTTACTCCCTTTGTGAGGCCATTTCCTGACTTTTGGGACTCTTGGGAAATTTTAGAAAAATGTTACAACCCTGTAATTGCCACAAAAAATTCCCCAGACTGTACAGAGGACCGTTTTTAACCTCCAGTGACAATCTCAAGTCATTTTGTGCTTTCTTGGATCAAGGTTTATGAATTTGGTGGTTTTACAACACAAAGAAAGAATCATATAAACCTAATTTGAGTATCGATTAAAATTATGCTTACAGGAGTAGTTCAGTCTAGTCTACGATTTTTCCTTTTTCTTTTTCGTAATTAAAATACAACCACAATGGCAGTGCAGCAAAAAATCCACATTACAATGGAAATAAATGAGGTAAAGCTGCTTTTTAAAGCTGCTTGTTCCATTAATTATTAAGAATAAAGAATTTCCTAATGAAGTTACAATAAATAAATAATACAACATGTCGGTTTTGTAATGTGGTCCATGCTCTTCAGTTGACTCTGTCTCTGTGTGTGTCTGAAAAACAAGTTTGACAGGTTTGGTGAATGAAAGCAAACATCCAAGACAAAGACAACAAGAAAGATGTTTCTGATACGCTGTCTGACCAGGAAGTAGAGAGCAACTAATGTATTAATTAATTAACTAATTTATCATGTAGTTTGAAGTCAAGGTAAATATATGGTCTGATGCGGTCAGACTGTACCTGCCAGGGCCCCCCCGCTTTGCTGCTGGAGCTGGCTGGTGAAGAAGCGTTCCCGCTGGGACACCTGCTCATCCCAAGCCTCCAGGATTCTCTGTTTGTCCCTCAAATGCATCGTCAAGGTGTCCGGATGAGCTTCGTCGATGTGGGCCCTCACTCCTTCCAGGCTGTGAGAGTACTGATGCTCCCCACATACCATGCACACCAACAGCTGGTTGAGTGGATCATAGTCCATGAGGTAGTGGTTCCTCCACACAGCGTCTGAGACTGGACCGTCATCTCTTTGGCTGCTCTCGTAGTTCACCAGCTCTGCCTCATCTGAAGACATAAATATGACACGTTTGGTAAAACTTTTCTGTTCCAGTACAAGTTTATTTAAAGGCATAGTTCATACTTCACCTTCTACTGGTGCTAAATATGAGCAGGGAAAGGATCCCAGGTCATTCACCGGTGACGTACTGTCAAAACAGTTACATTTCTGGTTACCTTAACTTGAAATGTAAGTAGAGCGAATGTTACAGGAGCAATACCCACATGGTTAAATGTTCTGGTCCCTCGGTGGTTCTCACCCACTGACTCGTGTCCTGAAGAGAGAGGAAATAATCAGAATTCCAGATTAACATAGATGGAATAAGTCCCCACTGGACCAAATTCGCACCAATTCTATTCCTTCTTACTAAATCTTAAATAAAATTAATTTTACTTCATTTGCCATTTAAATGTTTTTGAAAATTAAATTGACTTTTAGAATTTTGCGCCAGAAGATCCTTTGTTGTATTTTACATTTCATAAAGAAGCAAACATTTTAATGGTGATAAGAATACAAGAGGATTCTTAGGCAGGATTATAGTGTTTTCAATTACAATAAAGAAATAATATATTCTACTACCAGTCCAAATGATGAGTTGAGTATTTTGTTTCAATATTTGAGTGCGCGCGCACACACACACACACACACACACACACACACACACACACACACACACACAAATACGTGCAACTTGATGAATTTCAAACAGTAGCATCAAGTTATAAAAGAACAGAGTTCATTTTACCTCAAAGTAGTGCATCCCTGGGGTCCACTTCAACAAAAATCTGTGCATTCCAACGTTTATGCATCCCAGAAGTAGTAAGAGAATATACGGTAAAAGCGTATGCAAGGTAGGCTACACAAGGTTACGACAGGCTATACTAGTGGCTGTCATAACTTTCATGCTGTGGAACCCAAACAGAACCTATCTGCATGAATGAAGAGTTGGTGATGGTTTTGTGGTGATGTTTCTTTCTTTTTTTTAAAATTGTGATTACAGTATTTTCCGCACTACAAGGCACACCTAAAAGCCTTTAATTTTCTCAAAAACTTACAGTGGACCTTATAATTCAGTGCACTTCATAAATGAAAAAAGTTTTAAAATAGGTCATTCATTGAAGAGGACTTCTTAGGTAAGTTATTCGCTCTCAGCTGTAACATCAACCCCCACGCTGTTGCTTATCTGGTCAGTAGCCCACACAAAATACACAAGTCTAAGCTGTGCCCCCCCACCCCACCCCCCTTCCACAGTTGCCTGCTGTTTCAGGTGTCAACCACATTTGCGAATTGTAGCATGCCAGGCACCTTTGGCTAGAATGCGATCCCTTTAGCGCAGCTCAATCTAGTGGATGCATAATGCAACCACAGCCACTACAGTAGTTTCTATTCTATGTGCCTTATAATGCTGTGTGCCCCACATCCATCTATCCATCTTCAACCGCTTATCCGGGGCCAGGTTGCGGGGGCAACAGTCTCAGCAACGATGCCCATACTTCCCTCTCCCCAGACACCTCCTCCAGCTCCTCTGGGGGGAGCCCATGGTGTTCCCAAGCCAGCTGAGAGATCCAGCATCTCCCTAGGTCTTCCCAGAGGTCTCCTCCCGGTAGGACATGCCCGGAAAACCTCCCCAGGGAGTTGTCCAGGAGGCATCCAGAACAGATGCCCAAGCCACCTCAGCTGGGTCTGCTCGAGGCGGAGGAGCAGCGGTTCTACTCCGAGCTCCTGCCTAGTGACTGAGCTCTTCACCCTATCTCTAAGGGTGCGCTCAGCCACTCTACAGAGGAAACTCCCCACAAGATTCCACAAGGGACACGATCGAATGTCTTCTCCAGATCCACAAAACACATGTGGACTGGTTGGGCAAACTTCAATGAACCCTCGAGCACTCGATTGAAAGTATAGAGCTGGTCCAGTGTTCCGCGACCGGGACGAAAACCGCATTGTTCCTCCTGAATCCGAGGTTCAACTATAGGTCTAATCCTTCTCTCAAGCACCCGTGGGTTATCGCCACGACAGGCACCAGAGACCTTGCGACCACAGCTACGAGCAGCTACTTCGACAATGGGGGTGGAGAACATGGTCCACTCTGACTCAATGTCCCCAGCCTCCTGCAGGATCTGGGAGCTCTCCCGGAGGTGGGAGTTGAAGACCTCACTGACAGAGGGTTCTGCCAGATGTTCCCAACAGACTCTCAAAACACGTTTGGGCCTGCCGAGTCTCTTTGGCACCCTGCTCTGCCAGTGGATCCAGCTGGCAGAGCAGAGTGGTGACCAGGTGGTGATCGGTTGAGAGCTCTGCCCCTCTCTTCACACAAGTTTCTGACACACGTGATCGGAGGTCTGATGATACAACAAATTTGATCATCGACCTCCGGCCTAGGTTGTCCTGTTACCATGTGCACTTATGGACATCCCTGTGATTGATCAAGGTGTTCGTTGTGGACAAACTGACTAGCACAGAAGTCCAATAACAGAACACCACTTGTGTTCTGATTGGGTAGGCAGTTCATCCCAATCACCCCTTTCCAGATCTTACTGTAATGGCCCAAGTGAGCATTGAAGTCCCCAAGGAGAACAATGGAGTCCCCATTAGGAGCACTATTCAGTATTTCGCACTGCCATTTGGTCCGTAGGCCGAAATGACAGTGAGACACCTGTCCCCAACCCGAAGGCACAGGGACGCTACCCTCTCGTTCACCGTAGTGAACTCCAACATATGACGGCTGAGCTGTGGGGCTACAAGCAAGCCCACACCAGCTCTCCGCCTCTCACCCTGGACAACACCAGTAAAGTGGAGAGTCCAGCCCCTCTCAAGGGTTTGGGTTCCAGAGCCCAAGCTGTGGGTGGAGGTGAGCCCAATTATATCTAGTCGGCACCTCTCAACCTCTCTCACAAGCTCTGGCTTCTTTCCCCCCAGCGAGGTAACATTCCATGTCCCTAGAGCACGACTTTTTGTCTGGGAATTGGGTTGTCGAGCCCCATGCTTACGAGTGACACCCAATCCACACTGCACCTGTCCCCTATGGTCTCCTCGTTGGGTGGTGAGTCCACCGGAGGTTGGGCCCACGTCGTCCTTTCAGGCTTAGCCCGGCCAGGTCCCGTGGGCAGAGGCCCGGCCACCAGGCGCTCACATACGAGCCTCAACCCCGGGCCTGGCTCCAGGGTAGGGTCCCGGTTGCGCAATACCGGGCGACGTCACGGTCCTTGATTTTTGTCTTACCATAGGGGTTTTTATACTGCTCTTTTTCTGGCCCGTCACCGTCACCTAGGACCTGTTTGCCAAGGGAGACCCTAGCATGAGCATAAAGCCCCTGACAATATAGCTCCTGGGATCATTCAGGCACCACAATAAGGTGGCAGCCTCAGAGGAACCCTATTCACCACAATAGGGCGGTTCGCCCTATTCTGGTGAAAACTGTTTTAAAATGGGCCATTCGAAGGTGCGCCTTATGATCAGGTGCGCCTTATAATCAGGTGCACCATATATTGCACGTGATTATAAGGTTCTATTCCACCTGTGGACTTATATTATGGATGTCCTACAGATTGTTTCATAACCCCCAAGATTGACACATTTTGTAAAAAACACATTTATCCTCATAATTCTATAAGATTCAGAAACAATATACTGCATGTGGTAGCAACACCTCGATCAAGTTTTCAGCAGTGCATTCAATGTTAACTTAAGCTTTCCAAGTCAGCATCAAAGTTAAGTTGTATTTTTATATTTCTTAGCAATATAAAATTAATTATATACCAAGAAAGAGGCTGTTATCTTTGTGAACCAGAGTCCTTCTCACCTGTGTTTGTATTTCTTTGGCAGGCAGAATGGGTTTCCGGTTCAGAGCGACTCTCCTTGGGGTTAGGCCCTTATCATGAATCGCCTTCCTGGCTCTCTGCTCTTTCTTTTTTATCCTCCAATACTCCCGTTTCCTCCTCCGAAAATCCTCTTCAGCCTCCCCTGGAAGGGGCTTTGGTGGAACCATGGTGCTTGTAGGTCCCAGCTTGGTGGACGGTTCTACTAAATGTGTGGGGCTCTCAAACTGAAAACATGGGTTCTTTATTGGACTTAGGGGGGAGTGTAAAATTTTCCCAGGGGGTTCAATCGGTTGAAGGTCGATACTTGACAACGGGTTGTCCGGGGGTTTCAGCATAGGTAGGTAGGGAGTTGAGTCTACATCCATGCTTCCAGACATCCACTTCTGCTGTTCAAGCATTTCTTGTTGACTCTCTGAAGCTCCTGGGTAATCAGACTTGATTCGTGACCGCCCAACGTTGACTTTGTTTTGTTCACGTAGGGATGAACAGGAGATACTGGTGATGGGCATTTTGACCTGGAGTGTGTTTAGAGAGTTCTCAGCATTACATGTCGTGGGGCTGACAACAAGGAGTGTCGGCATACTCGTCACTGTCGACAGAGAGGCAATGGATGGCGTGGGTTTGGGGGCTGGAGGGTGTATATCCTTATCTGTGCTGATGTTAATGACACCCGGGGCCTGAAAAATGACACAACATGGACAAAGAATTTACAATAAACAATCACCATTCAACAGCAATCAAACTCTAATTTTTCAAAGGATGTGCATAACTTCCAGCTTTGTGTAGGTCTCTCTATGTGACACTCCTCCCTCTTTAGTTGAGGTTCCAAATGAGTCTCATCTAAAGAGGCTGCCTGGTATTCAATTGTAACAAAATAAAACCCTAACATTAACTACCAACATCCCATCATAGTTGCTGACCTTTGAATGTAAATAATGAAAATGGCTAAAAGAACAAAAGAATGTCAAAAAATTACTTTTATGAGTCTTCAGTTTTTTTATTCATACAAAATATATCATATCAAATCTGTATGATCAATCTCTGAGTAAGACTAAAAGGCAAGGAAAGGTTTTTAGCGATGACATTTAAATATTAGGTCGGCAAGTGGAATAGAACCTTAAACAGGACACGAGTTAGCGTTTGACACACACAAGATATCCTATACAGTGTTACCATTAGAAGCTAACTGTTTTCATGTCACCTGGACATTTGTATCGGAGACGATGCTGCTGCTACTTCCGTCCCGTCTTCCCGTTTGTCTGGCCTTTAACCTGGCCCTTTGCTGCCTCTTCATCAGCTTCCAGTACTCCCTCTTCCTCTGCAGGGGGCTCAAACCACTAGAGCGTTCTAACGCTTCGCAGGAATCGTCGTTTGCCTGTTGCTGTTCACACAGCTCTTGCTGCAGTTGATCCAAAGGTAGATGATGAAGCTTTGGCGGCTCTGGGGAACAGCAGCTCTGGTAGCCTTCTGTCTTGGTACATAGGGTTCTGAATGATGTGCAGTCAGTGGTTTTTGTGGCATTTATAATAAATTTGGAGGGAGTTTGTGATGAGTGCTCACAGGTGGGAAGCAAGATCGTCTCACTGGAGGGAGGAAGAGGAGGATGAGTCTCACAAATTTGTGCTCTGTACTTCAAATGAGAGCTTGGTGAATCTCTTTTTGTGAAGGCATCAGTGCCTGGCTTCCAGCTCTTTGTCTCTACTGTCTGGTCAGCAGCGAATGGAATCACATTATTCTCCCCAACCAAAATCGGTTTCTTGTCCATCTCTGAAGCATCTTCCATTGGCTTTATTTCAATGTCAGCTTGCTCGTTTTTACAGTCTGTCACTGTGCTGAGGGATTCCTCCAGGAGTTTCTTCATAGAAGCCACAGCTAGCAGGGTAGTAGCCTGGCTGTCTGCACCCAGAGCTGGGTCACACTCTGACTGAGGCACGGGGGGTGATGGTGGGGAGGCTGGAGGTTTCATATCTGCACAGATGGCTTCTGCTGGAAAATGTAGGTCATCTCCTGGCACAAACTCATTCTCCTGTTTTATCTCATGTGCATGTGTCATAACAGCCACGCCACTAGTACTTTTACTGATCTGTACAGGGCTAGCCAGATTCCTGTCTGGCAGACCAGAGGTTGCTGTTACTTGCTTCTGGACCTTCCTCTTCTCTGACGTTGCGTTGGCCTTCGCCTGTAGGACACCCTGCTTCAGTCGAACAGCACGAGCTGCTCGCTGTTCACGTTTCTTTATCCTCCAATACTCTCTCTTCTTTGCCATCCTGTCCTCTCTCAACGCTGGATCACAAGATGGCACAGATGGGACACTATGAGAGACTGCCATCTTCATGACACATCCACTGGGGGTCAACGCTTCTGCCGATCTTTCAGAAGTAACTTTTGGTGTTTGAGGGTGAGAGAGCGTTAGCTGACCAAAAGCTGATGAGTGTGAATAACAATGGATTGTGCTTTCACGAAGAGTTGGTCTGTCTGACATTAGCGTTGGAGGTTTGCCCAAAGAATGTTCAAGACACGGAAGAGAGACTTTCACTTGAGCTAAACGAGGTGGAGATGGGAGTTCATTCATCCCAACAGGACTGTTCAGTTCAGTCTCAGCTTGATGATGAGGTTTTCTGACGTGGTTATGATTTGAAACTGCACGAAGATCCTCTTCACTTTTGAGATGAACCTCAGGAATATTAATGGTCACTGTTCCATCCTCTTTAATGAACCCTCCGATGGTCTCAGAGGTGTTAGTAAGGACGCTTCCTGTAGACTGGCTCAGCGCTCTGGCCCTTCTCATCTCCTCAAGGATTTTCTGGTAGCGTTTGACTCTTCGCATCAGAGAGTCCTTTTCCTTCAACCGCGCCTTCATCTCCATCGACAGCTTAGCTCGCTGTTCACGCTTTTTAATCCGCCAGTACTCTCGCCGTTTGGCAATTATTTGCTCAGGCGTGTCACTGGGATCAATTTTGGGAATATTTCTTGTTCCAAAGATTGAAACAAGGAACTGAGATTTACATCTTATATTTCTTTGATTCATAAAGTTTCTGTGAGCTTCAATAAACCTATGTCTAGGTGTTTTACATCGTACAGTTTCTTTGGAAACATTTGAAAGATATTCATTATTTTGAAACTTTCTTTGTGATTCTCCTGGCTTTCTCAGAGAAATAACATCAGATGGGACAGCTAGATGTGGAATTTTATGTTTTATCTGATCTGTTTGAAGGCTAACTGTAGCTGGACCTGCATGACTTTGCACTTTGTTTTCCTTTTTGACAGATAGAAATGCCTTGATGACTCGAGGAGGACAATTCTTCTGACCTACTCTTCTCAAAAAAGACTGAGATGGAAGATGCTGAAGAATCTGGTCTCCAGCAATTCTTGTTTTCTGTGTGATTTGCCTCGGTAATGTTCTTTCCGTGCACTGTATCTCTTTGGCTCGAGCTGCCAACTTTGCTCTTTGCTCTCGCTTTTTGATCCGCCAGTGTTCTCTACGCTTGGTTGCTCTTTCTTCTTCTGACACCAGGGAAGATTGTGAGTTGTTAACACCTTTAGCCCTGTGTGACATGGCCAAAGCACTCTTTGTTCCACGTTCAGGTGTTGTGTTCACTGTTTGGCTCTCAGTTTTGATAGAAGCAGGGATGCAAGGCGGAGAGACAAAAATCATACCTGTGGTTGCATTGGAGGCGAAGGATTTAGACTGATTGCTCACTGCGACTTGAGCCTCACATTGGCTTTTGGGGACTAAGACTGCCTGCATAGACTGAGGAGTTATTTTGGAAAAATTTCCCTTGACAATTCTGGTCACTCTGGCTGGAGGCACTGAGGAACTGGTGTTCAGTTGGGTTCTACTGGATCTGAGTGAGATAAGGGCTCTGCTCCCAGCATTTCTTGTTGGGTATCTTACTGTAACTGTGTTGCCCCCAGAGGCTTTGGATGAAATGGAACATGACGAGGCTGGCAGCTGGGGCAAGACCTTGTTGAGGTTCACCATCTCTAGACACCTTTTCTTTTGGTTTTCGGTGGTTTCAACTGACCATTTCCCCTCTGTATTTCCACTATGTGATGCCTGACACATCTTGGCTGGTTTGTATGACTCATCAGGACTCTGCGAAGGAGAAGAGAAGGCACCAAATGATCCAGATAGAGTGGAGTTCACGGCAGGACAGAGCTTTTTCCCTCGACTGCCTTGCATTTGGTTTCTCCTGTGCTCCGACAGGCGGGCCCTCTGCTCTCTCTTCTTGGTTCTCCAGTATTCTCTCTTTTGGGAAAGGGCCACATAGTCATATTCTGAGACGGGTCGGTGGCGGTGGGACACCGAACCACCTTTATCTTTTGTTGTTGGCATGCTACTGCCAGTTTGGACAGCCCATCAGCTTTCATCCAACAATTCTTCCCAGCACTTCCTATGTCACGATTCTTCAATTCATCCTCACCACCATTATCTCACGGTGTTCAACTATATGATGCCATGGCAGACATTTTTGATCTGATGACCAGCTGCCACATCTTTTGGACATCACATCAGTATATGGGTGTCCTGAGGAGCAGAAACAATTCTTAGTTGCATATTATTTTGTGATAAATATTATATAACAAAGAACTGTGTGACCTGAGAGAAGAATTTATGCCATGGATTGTTCCAAACATTTACAATATAACTTAAAAAGCAACAATTTACCAGAGCGCATCTCATACCATACTTTTGTTTCACCAACTGTTAATATAAATCCACTGGTAAACAAAGAATATCAGCTTTGCATATTTTTTAAGTTAAAACATCCATTCAATTGCAATTGTCTTGTCCACAACTGCTCATCCATCTTGCAGGTCACAGGTCTGCTGGAGCATATCACAGCCGGCTACGGGCAAAGGATGGTGTACACCCCGGGTAAGACGCCAGCTCATCATGGCGCCGCAAGAAAGACAAACACACACACTCATACCTATGGATAATTTGGTGTGACCAGAGCTGCATGTTTCTTTAGGTGGGAGGAAGTCGGAGAACCAACTGCACCTCTGTGCCGTCCATAATGTAGATCAGTCAAGTCTTTATGACCTCAATAGCAAAACGTATTGAATTAGGTCCTCTCAGAAAATATAAAGTGAACTTGAAGAGTGAACGCACTTCAAAGTAGGATCGTATTTTAATTGACATAGTGACAGCTTCTCTCCGGCTTCCTCCCTACTCCAAAAACATGCAATTTAGGTGAATAGATCGGTTCAAAATTAATCGTAGGTGTGAGTGGTTGTTTGTGTTTCGTGTGGCTTCGCGGGGCTACAGTGACAGGCCAGGAGTGTACCCCGTCTCTCTCCCATAATCTGCTGGCATAGGTTCCAGCAACCCCATGACCCATGAAAAAGCAGAAGAAGCGGCTGTAGACGAGATGACCACATTGTCTCATCTACAAGAAAATAGATGGATCAATATTGACAGCTGTTATTAGATATTCCAATCTTCTACTTCTTCTCCTTTCGGCTTTTCCCTTCAGGGGTCACCACAGCGAATCAGTTGCCACCATCTAACCCTGTCTTCTGCATCATCTTCTCTCACACCAACTACCTTTATGTCCTCTTTTACTACATCCATAAACCTCCTCTTTGGTCTTCCTCTAGGCCTCATGCCTAGCAGTTCAAAATTGAGCATCCTTCTGCCAATATATCACAATCTCCTCTGGACATGTCCAAAACATCTCAGTCTGGCCTCTCTGACTTTATCTCCAAAACCTCTAACATGTGCTGTCCCTCTGATGTACTCATTCCTGATCCTGTCCCACCTGGTCACTTCCAGGGAGAACCTCAGCATCTTCATCTCTGCTACCTCCAGCTCTGTGTCCTCTCTTTTCCTCAGTGACACCATCTCTAGACCAAACAGCATCGCTGGTCTCACCACAATTTTGTACACCTTTCATTTTAGCTGAAACTCTTCTATCACACATAACACCTGACACTTTTCTCCACCAGTTCCATCCTGCTTGTACACGCTTCTTCACCTCTTTTCCACACACTCCATTGCTCTGGTCTGTAGACCCTAAGTACTTAAAATCCTCCACCTTCTTGATCTCTTCTCCCTTTAACCTCACTCTTGGGTCCCTCTCATTATGCAATTTCCTCTGGGATTTTATGCAATTTCCTCCGGGATTAATAAAGTATCTATCTATCTAACACACATGTACGCTGTCTTACTGCAGCTAATCTTCATTCTCTCCTTTACAGGACAAACCTCCACCTCTAGCTTCTCCTCCACCTGTTCCCTAATCTCACTTCAGATCACAATGTCATCTGCAAACATCATAGTCCATGGAAATTCCTGTCTAACCTGATCTGTCAGCCCTTCCATCACCATAGCGAACAAGAAGGGGGTCAGAGCTGATCCCTAATGCAGTCCCACTTCGACCTTGACTCCTCTGTCACACCTACAGCACACCTCACCACTGTCTTACAGTCCTCATACATATCTTACAGCATTCTAACATACTTCTCTGCCACTCCAGACTTTCTCATACAATACCACAGTTCCACTCTGGGCACCCTGTCATAGGCTTTCTCCAGATCTACAAAAACACAATGCAGCTCCCTCTGGCCTTCTCTGTACTTCTCTATCAACATCTTCAAAGCAAATACTGCATCTCTAGTACTCCTTTTTGGCAATAAACCATACTGCTGCTCACAAATACTCACTTAGGATCTTTGCCTAGCTTCAACTACTCTTTCCCATAACTTCATTGTATGGCTCATCAGTTTGATTCCTCTGTAGTTGCCACAACTCTGCACATCTCCCTTGTTCTTAAAAAATGGGCACCAGCACACTTCTCCTCCATTCCTCAGGCATCTTCTCACTATCTAAGATCCTGTTGAACGACCCAGTCAAAAATTCTACTGCAACCTCTCCTAGACACTTCCATATCTCCATCAGGACCGAGTGCCTTTCTACTCGTCATCGTCTTCAATGCCCTCCTCACTAATCTTTGCTACTTCCCGGTCTACAACAGCCACCTCTTCTAGTCTTTGTTCTCTCGTTTTCCTCGTTCATCAATTTTTTGAAATAATCTTTCCATCTTCCCATTACACTACTAGCACTCTGTCTGTCTGTCTTGCCAACCTGTATAGATCAGTCTCCCCCTCCTTACTGTCTAACCTAGCATACAAGTAATCACAAGCCCCCTGTTTGGCCTTTGGTACCTCTACTTTCACCTTACGCTGCATCTCCCTGTACTCCTGTCTACTCTCCTCAGTCCTCTCAGTGTCCTACTTCTTCTCAGCTAACCTCTTTCTCTGTATATACTCCTGTACCTCCTCGTTCCATCACCAAGTCTCCTTATGTACATTCCTTCCATATGACACACCAAGTACTCTCTACCCATCTCCCTGATCACATTAGCTGTAGTTGTCCAGTCATCTGGAAGCACCTGCTGACCACCCAGAGCCTGCCTTAACTCCTTCCGAAAAGTCATGCAACACTCTTCCTTTTTCAGCTTCCACCATTTCATCTTGTTCTCTGCCTTTGCCCTCTTCATCTTTCCCACCACCAGAGTCATCCTACACACCACCATCTTATGCTGTTTGGCTACACTCTCGCCTACCACTACTTTGCAGTCACTGATCTCCCTCAGATTACACTGTCTACACAGGATGTAGTCTACTTGTGTGCTCCTACCTCCACTCTTGTAGGCCACCCTATGTTCCTGTCTCTTCTGGTAGAAAAGTATTCTCAATAGCCATTTCCATCCTTTTTGTAAAGTCAACCACCATCTGTCCTTCTGCATTTCTCTCCTGGATACCAAACCTGCCCATCACCTCCTCATCACCTGTTACCTGCACCAACATGTCCATTGAAGTCTGAACCAATGACAACTCTCACTTCTAGGTACAGTATGCTTCATCAAAGTCCAACCACAATTTCTCCTTCTCCTCCAGCTCACATCCTAACTGTGGAGCATACCCACTAACAAAATTAAACATCACACCTTCAATTTCTAGCATCAGACTCATCACTCTGACACTCTTTTTACCTCCAGGATATTCCTAACAAACTCCTCCTTCAAGATAACTCTTACTCCATTTCTCTTCCTATCTACACTATGATAGATCAACTTGAACCATGCTCCTCAACTTCTAACCTTCCTACCTTTCCACTTGGTCTCCTTGGAAGACAGCATGTCTACCTTCCTCCTCTGCATCATGTCAACCAACTCTCTACCTTTTCCTGTCATAGTTCCAACATTCAACGCCCCTACTCTCAGTACTATATGCTTGGCGTTCCTCTTGTCTCTCTTCCTAAGAACACTTTCCTTCTTTCTTTCGTCGTCCAACAGTCGTCCAATTTCCACCAGCACCCTGCAGGCGAACAGCACCGATTGGGGTCGTTGTTAACCCGGGCCTCGACTGATCCGGTATGGACGTCACAGATTTGATTTGGCAAAAGTTTTACATCGGATGCCCTTCCTGACACAACCCTGTGTATTTATCCGGGTTTAGGACCGGCACAATACATTTACATTTATCTACATTTAATCGATATACCAATCTAATACTGTATATGGAATTATGGTGGTGGTAGGGCGAGGGGGTTCATCAATAAAAGCACACATGAAATTTACATTTCTAATGATCGTACAATATTTCGAAAGTGAAATGTTGAACACTTTCCATAATTTACATCTAAAAAGTGGAAATTTTTACATTTCAAATTTTGAAAACCTAACATGTATACAGAAGAATGTTAGACCAGTGGTTCTTAACCTGGGTTCGATAGAACCCTAGGGGTTCGGTGAGTCGGTCTCAGGGGTTCGGTGGAGACAGAGTTCAAGAAAAAACACCCGACAGGATGTGTCAGGTGTTTTGCCGAACATACAGAAATCACTGTGTACGTTTGACACATCGTGTCAATTCGTGATGACATGCCCCCCTTAGCCATCATTGGCAGCAGGTAATCATGCTACATTGATTAGCCTATCTGTGCTAATTGGGATTTTGCGCATTCAGTAGTCGATTTATACCTGTCATGATGGTACATCATCTGATTGCTTTCTTAATATTTTAATTCACAGTAACTATGTCGAACAAAAAAAGAAAGTGGTCGGACGAATATGTTCAAAGTGAATTTACATGAATAACGGAACGTGATGGGAGTCAGCGTTCTGCATGATTTGCAATGTCAAGTTGAGCAACTCTAGTCTCGCACTGGCAAATATAAAGGAATACTTCCTTAAGCTGTATGGAAAACAAAAGAAACAGACTTTGCTGTGAAAATGACATCAGAGTAGCACTTGTCAAGGTGAAGCCACGCATATCTGAACTGGTCTCTCAATAACAACAGAAGTCACATTGATTTGCAGGTAGGCAATTTCATGTGAATTCATGCACTGTCTTGGTTTTGTTCTTTGAAAACGGCGACATTAATGCACAATTCATTAAATACACCAGTAAAACATATATTTGTGTCTTAAATTTGAAGAAAAAAATTTTTTTTAATAGAAGAAGGGTTCGGTGAGTGAGCATATGAAACCGGCAGAGTTCGGTACCTCCAACAAGGTTAAGAACCACTGTTTTAGACTTTCACATTTGAGGTGCCGGACATATATTTGACACACATTCAGACACATGTGATTAGAAGTGGTTTCACTTTTCAAACCGCTTCACCGCCTTTTGAACAAATTTTTCTTCATTTTAACCACAACACCAACGGGGCGTCGTGGAACACAAACGAACAGGAAACACATGCAGAACCTAGAAATACTCCTCAGAGCGACACAAACACAGCTGCGTTAAATAGGCGCGTAATAGTGAATAAACCACCGTTAATTTTCGCATTCTTTGCTGATACGAACACGTCGTGTGTTTGTTTGTTTGTTGAGCCTACAAACGTGTAAACTACACAATCAGGACGGAAGCAGCGCGTCTCTGTCTTTAGCCATGTCCCTCCACCACTACCGCTGTCTGTCGAGGGCCATTTTTATTTATTATTCCCTTCTTATTTGCTTGTAAACACATCGAAACGAACCAGATGATGTTAAATTAACAATGCGTCCATAAAAAGGACCAAATAAATCGTCATATTGAGCGTAAACAGAGCCTGAAGCGGTCTGTCTGTCACTCTCAGCGGCACAATGGACAAGATCTTCCTCCTCTTGTCCACCCGGAGTGGCGCCTGTCTGCGGCTTCTGCCTGTCTAAAACACACCGCAAATTACGCACGTTGTTGCTGGAAAACAGGACGCGTGGAGATGCGTGGAAGTGAACCATAAATAGCCGTTGCCTTTTACTCACACCCAACTTTCCGGGACAGTTGTGCGGGAGGTTTAGGACAGATATTCCGCCAGGACGCTGCAGATACTCCTCCAGCTAGCCTCGATCTCAGGCTGCCTTGACAACGCAGGAAAGTACCAGGATGTGAAACCTGGATGTGGTCTCTCTCTCTCTCTCTCTCTCGCTCTCTCTCTCTCTCTCTCTCTCTCTCTCTCTCTCTCTCTCTCTCTCTCTCTCTCTCTCTCTCTCTCTCGCTCTCTCTCTCGCTGCCCCCCCCCCTCTGTGCATGCTGGGAAAGGACGTGAGAGGAAGTGTGAGGAGAGGAGTGTGTGGCGAATGACTGCGTTTTTCATTCTGTTTTTTGCTTATTTTTCCATGTTTATTCACATTTCTGTTAATATATCTTGATCAAAGTTACGTTTGTGGGTTTTGGGGGGATTAGGAGGAAATCTGGCAGCCCACAGGGGCGACATGTCAGTGAGCTCGGGTACGAGAGGCTGACGCGTCGGCATGCCATTAAACTGGCACCGGCAGTCAGCTGCTTGGTGGAAGAGGAACGTTCAGCGGTGGGAGAGGAGGTCGGGTATGGCAGCTTAAAGTCAGCCTCCCGAATGAACAGAGCGGTGGTGATATTCCTTGACAGCGTTGAAACGGTGAACCAGGCAGTTGATAGTTGTGTGGTGATTCAGAACACCTTCAACCCTGTCCTCTCCCCGGCGAACCCCGCTAAGAAGGTGATTATTTTGAACTTACCACCATTCATCAGCAACGGGGTCCTGGAGAAGGAGTTGTCAACTCCTGTCTCCTATTAAAATGATCCCACTCGGCTGCAAGAGAATCCACTTGAAACATGTCGTCTCGTTCAAGAGACAAGTTCTGATGGTCCCTAAAAAGACCAATGAAGAGCTGAAATCGAGCTTGTGTTCAGAGTGGACAACTTTGACTACACAGTACATGTCACTGCTGAGAGCATGAAGTTCTTCAAGTGCAGGAGGGAGGGACATCTCATCCGTTCCTGTCCGTCGACAGTGGTTTTTTAACCTTGTTGGAGATACCGAATCCTGCCAGTTTCACTCACCGAACCCTTCTTTAGTTTAAAAAAAATAAAAATGTTTTTCAAATTTAAGACAGAAGTATATGTTTTACTGGTGTATTTGATGAATTGTGCATTAATGTCACCTTTTTCAAGGAACAAAACCAAGACGGTGCATGAACTCACATGAAATGACCTACCTGCAAATCAGTGTGACTTCTGCTGTTGTTATTGAGAGACCAGTTCAGATATACGTGGCTTCACCTTGGCAAGTGATACCCTTATGTCATTTTCACAGCAGTCTGTTTCTTTTGTTTTCCATGCAGTTTAAGGAAGTATTCCTTTATTTTTGCCAGTGCGAGACTAGAGTTGGTCAACTTGACATCGCAAACCATGCAGAACACTGACTCCCATCACATTTCATTATACAGTAGATGTAAATTCACGTTGCACATATTCATCCGACCACTTTCTTTTTTTGTTCAACATAGTTACTATGAATTAAAATATTAAGAAAACAATCAGATGACGTACCATCATGACAGGTATAAATCGACTACTGAGTGCCCAAAATCCCCTGAAGCACAGGTAGGCTAATCGATGTAGCGTGATCACCTGTAGCCAGTGATGGCTAAGGGGGACGTGTCATCATGAATTGACACGATGTGTCAAACGTACACAGTGATTTGTGTATGTTCGGCAAAACACCCGACACATCATGTCGGGGTTTTTTTCTGCCGTAGAAGGATGATGAGAACCAGCCATAGGCTGTTGTGTAGCTGGCGGTCATGGGCGCTGCAGAGTCAGCGGGTGTGACTGCTGCGCGACCGGCAACCGCAGTTGTTGCGCGGCTGACAGTTGCGACTGCTGCGGAGACGGGGGCTGCAGCGTCCGCTGCAGAACCAAGAAAAAGCTCCGTCGCTTCTCACGCAGCTGCAGTACCTTCAAGTGCTGCAGTCCCTGTTCCACGACCACAACCACGTGGGTTTCCAACCCCGTCCCCCGCTGATTCGCCAATAACCAACCTGCAGGACACGGGTGACACAACAATGGTAACGCAGGTAACTTGACACACGAAGCACAGATAATGTTGTAGTTCACAGGGTGATTTGGAGGAGCTGGATAGGGCCAGAGAGACTGCTGCCAGTGGCAAAGTTGCTGCTGGAGGAAGAGGACATGATAATGGATGAGGATTTTTTAAAAATAGCTTCAAAAAGAAACAAGAACCAATGCAGTCAGAGACTGTAACGTCCTGAGACACCTTTGAATTCAAAATTTTACCCTGACCTACTTGCATAGGTCAAAGATGAAAGCTAGTGCTCTGACTAGAGTAAGATCTTAAGCCCGAGTCCAGGCATTTCGGGCCGGGTCGGGCTCAAAATGTCAATAATTACGTCCCAGTCCCACATAAAAATATATATTTTTATATTATGTTTCTCAAACAATCTATGGATATTAAACAGACAAATAAAGAAGATATACATTTTTATTGAATATCATTTTACAGTCTTACTTAACTGGCAGAATTAGTTACAGAAGACAGGCTTTAATTTGTTATCATTATGCACAGGCATCGTCACAAATGTGATCATACAAATAGCAACCAGTCCTTTCTTCTGAGCAGTGCCCTGTCTGGGTCTGACTGACACATTCCCTCCATTCCCTCCTTCTCAGTCCTCACAAATAAGATTAATAAATGAAATAAAATTTCGGGTTTGTTTCAGCCTTGTGCCAGCAAATCAAATGAATTGATCGGGCTGGGTTGGGCTTTAATATCCACGGGCCTGGGTTTGGTTGGGCTGGATTTTTTAGGCTCTATCTTACGTCTAGCTCTGACCTTCTTTCATAGATCAAAGCAGTAGCTTTGATCTACGGTCTTGTACTGGCCTTCTCTCTCGTCTTTCCTATCCATTTTCTGAGTGTACAAAAGTAAAAATTTGACCTTGACCTAGTTTTCTCAAGGTCATCATCTCATTTTCGTCCTCTTTGCCGCCCAAGTAATGTGCTTTTTATTTCATCTTTCTATCTGCAATGGTTGCGTAGGTATTTGGTGGACTAACAGATAGCTGACAGGCTAACAGACAAACACACGAACACTGACAATTACAATGCATCACCGCTGTGAAGCGGGATGTAAAAACTCAGACACAAGAAATGGTAAAGGTTAAAAAGTTGCCAAGGACATAAATAAAAAGATATCAATTTATACAAGTAGTTCTGACAGTGAAAATGAAAGCAGTCTGAAAGAAGCCATAAACGCAAAATATGATTCACAAGATTAAAAAATTACTGCATAATACAAAAGGACTGAGGGTTAAAGTGGAAAAGTGGAATTGAGAAGAATTCTAGATTGTTGCTTGTTAAGGCTGAACGCCGAAATGAAGCTCACCAAAAGAAGTCCGTGGTTGTCAGCCTTGCCCACATTACATGACACTGGGGTGTCACATTTTTAAATACAGTTATATCTAATATTAGAGCTAATCTTAGCTAATTAATTAGACCAATACTATTGTTTTCTGTACCAATTTTGCATTGTAACTCAGTGAGTGACATGTGTCCAGCCAATGATACGATTAGGTTCACTTGCGCTACACAACCTATCAGAGCAGTGATGATGCTGCATGTGCGCCCTGCTATAAGCGCCGTGCAGGTTAGCTCGTTAATGACTGGAGACGAACGGTCAGCGACACGTCAACTCACCAAGCCAAAGTAAAAAAGAAATGCGGTTCTTTTAAGATGGAATGGCTGCTTGAGTATATGCAATAGAAGAACAATATGGACTGCTATTATGTGAAACTGGGTGAGATTGCCTTTTTTTTTTTTTTTGACAAAGTTCAAAGCAAGAAGCAGACGAAGCCATTAACCTGGACAAAGTGCACAACCACGTGAACAATAAGGTAAAATTTAAGTTAGATTTGTGCATATTCTAATGACATTTATTAAGATTTTTTTAATTTAAGTATATCATTAAATGCTGTTACTAGATAATTTCTGGGTAATAAAAATGCTAATAAAAAAGTAAGTAGTTATCTAACAGACAAAGAATTAGGGCATTTACACTGTATCACAAGCAACAGCACACACCATTGTGTGAAAAAGTGAATGTTTTAATGTGAACAAAATGTTATGCCTGAAAGGTGTATACAGTATCTATCATTTCTTCCAAAACAGGACCCTAAACCAGGCCACAACTGGACCTCACTGAGGCCAAAGCATGACCCTCACATATAACATACTACACATCGCATGAGGAACAAGATTTTTGTCTTTTTCATTTCAAGTGGGCCAAATCACTAATGTTGAAAGTAAACAAATGAAAAATGCTACTGTAGTTTGATTCTTTTGAGAAGCCATGTATCTTTCAATGATCCAAGGTTTTGAAGTGTGATACTGGTGTGTGGCCTTATCTGATGTTGCTCACAGTAGTCCTTAGTGCGCTCAGGAAGCTTGTGTGTTTGCCGAGACACAAGAAAATTTAGAGGGAACATTGGTCTTCCGTGACTTGGTTAGATCTATCAGAGATCTGGAGAGACACGTGGCAGAACTGCAGATATTAGCAGAGTCCACAGGAGAAAGAGGGCACATCACAGCCCTCAAAGATCAAAAGCGTGCTTTAGCTTAGCTGCTTGGCGTGCCCACGAGGGGCGCCATGGTACGCAGTAAGTTTAATAACATTGCTCTGATGGATGCTCCCTCTCACTACTTCTTTTGGCTGGAGAGGAAAAACGGACAGAGGATGTTGATCAGCTCTCTGCTATCCACGGATTGTACGGTGCGGCAGGACAGTGCAGAAATCCGTGGATACACCGCAGGTTTCTATGAAGAACTTGGTTTCATTCTGGGTACACTGAGAAACCTGAAACATTGACAACATTTCTCTCCAGCCTGCCAAAGGTGTCAGTGGACAGTAACAACTGCCTAGATGCTGACATCACCCTGCAGGAGCTGTCTGTGGCCCTGCAGGGAGTGAAACCTGGCAAGTCTCCTGACCTAGATGGCCTGCCAATCAAATTCTATAAAGTATTCTGGGCAGTGACTGGCGAAGACCTGCTCTCCATGCTCAGGGAAAGCCTGATGACAAATCAGCTTCCCCTGAGCTGTAGGAGGGTGGTCCTCAAGTTCCTGCCGAAAAAAGGAGACTTGCAGAACATCAGGAACTGGCGGCCGGTGTCCCCCCTGCGCACAGACTACAAGCTCCTTTCCAAGGTCTTGGCCAACAGGCTAAGAAAAGTGATGGAGAAGGTTGTTCATGTGGACCAGACTTACTGTGTGCAGGCTAATCACCAATAATGTACATTCAGAATGTTTTGGAACTCTCAAGTTCTTTCGGCACTGGACTTGGTTTTTTATCATAGATCAAGAAAAACTTTTTGATAGAGTTTAACACATGTACTTGTGGCACGCCTTAAAAAGTTTTGGTTTCAGCTCTAACTTTATTGCTAAGATTCAGACCTTGTATGGAGACATTGAGAGTGTACTTAAGGTTAACGGTGGCTTAAGCGTGTCTTTTAAATTCCAGAGAGGTGTGAGACAAGGATGCCCCCTCTCAGAGATGCTCTACTCTCTGGCCCTGGGGCCTTTTCTAAACCAGCTGAGAGCAGGTCTCCCTGGTTTTAATATTCCCAGTCTTATTGATGGTTTTAAAATTTCTGCATATGCTGATGTTATTGTTACGATTAAAATCAGAAAGATTAGGAGGTCTTAGAACAAAATGCACGGAGTTTTAGTGAGATCTTCTCCGCAAAAGTCAACTGGGGTAAGAGCGAGGCTCTAATGGTGGGAGTTGAGCTGGAGGAGATAAGGGTCCCAGATAGACTCCAATGGAAAAAAAATCGGTTTAAATACCTTGGAGTTTATCTGGGAGACCAAAACGTTGTACAAAAAAACTGGAAACTTTAAAAAAAAAAAAAAAGGTGTAGGCTTAATAGCTGGAAGTGGATTTTAACGAAACTGTCTTTTAGAGGTTGTGTTTTAATTATTAACAACCTGGTCGCGTCAATGTTGTGGCACCAGCTGTCCTGCATTGACTCCCCAACAACATTGCTAGCAAAAATCCAGGCAGCAATGGGAGGGAGCTGTTTCTGGCATGTCCAGCTGGGAGGAGACCTCGGGGCAGACCCAGGACCAGGTAGAGGGATTATATCTCAACACTGGCCTGGGAAAACCTTGGGATCCCCCAGTTAGAGCTGGTTGATGTGGCCGGGGAAAGGGAAGTTTGGGGCTCCCTGTTAAAGCTGCTGCCCCTGCGACCCGACTACGGCTAATGCATAATGCTCACGACTTCACCTCATTCATTGCGGATTTTTGGTAGGCAATCAAGTGATACTGTAATTCTATTGGCTGACGGCATCTGGAAGTGCGCTACATTCTGTAAGTTTTGGACTTCTGTGACACACAAAAGTGCTTTAAGCCGCCTATAAGAGTGTGGGAAAAGGTAATACAAATAGAAGATGGTTTAATATCAGTATGGGGAGGTTTCATAAAGGTTTAAATTACCGTAAATAATAATATAAATAGTTTGTTGTTCTATCACAGAATTCGTTAATCGCGTGTGGTTCCTGGAATGCATTTACCTGCGAGGAATGAGGGTGCACTGTATTCCTCATAATAATCAACAGTAATTCTTTATTGATCATTTTTAAAAGACAGAAAACGTACAGGCTCCCGGTACAAAAGAGCTGAGCTAGTGGGGCCCCGACATGTGGTGGCCCCGCCTCTAGTTTAGCATCAGCGCTGCATTAGTATTAGCAGCTTATCAGCATTAGTGCCCGCTGTTCCGATTGACCCAACCCCCCCCGACCCGCCCCCCCCTGGGGTGGGTGTGCAAAACTCGGAGCTGCTCGCTGATACTGTCTCTTTAAATTTACCCAGGAGCCCCTTACGGAGCCCCAGGGGCCCCTAGTCCGGCTCCCCACCCTGAAGACAAGTAAGATCCTTAAAATACATGAGGCTACGGTAGGCCCGTTCTGACGCACTGGTTCGCGGGGCGGATAGTTCTAATTTCCACGGGAATACATGATTGTGTGATTCTTTGAAAAGTTAACTTGGCTCCTGGTCGGAGCGCGTGGGGACATCGCTCAGGCGCGAGCCTCAGCGATGATTACTGAGCGTCTGCCAGATGCCCGTCGAGTGGCGCTGAGCCGTGGGGTCCTGTTACTGTTGTAATACACTGCCGGAGTGACATGTCCCACTTTCACGCCGCAGTACAGTAAAGGCAGGAAGGACGCTAGCCACTAGTGGAGCCGCAGCCGGGCCAGTGATGGAAGAGAAGGAGACTGGCGAGAACGAACCAGTCGACCTCCGGTGCGCGGAGCCGCCAGAGCTGCTCTCATTAATAATAAGCGGGGAGGAGGAAGCGACGCAGGAGGAGAGGGACGTGGGAGGTAAAGAAAATCACCGTTACTGATTCACTGTTGGTCTGCCTGGCTGTCAGAGCCATTGTCAGCAAACCAGTGTGTCAGGGACAATGCCACGGAGCGGCGTGGTCCCTGCGTAGATGTGGCTCCTATAAACAAAGGCTCAACAGTACACAGGCGGGCGACACGGGCGCACGGCCGCCCCCTAGCGGACAGCGGCGGTAGCAGCCGGAGTACACGGTAATGCGGGTTTTCACATACAGAAGCGAATTGAGGTGATTCGGATCGCGAGGATCCGTTCACACCAGGAGCAAAGACGAAATAAAACCAAATTTATACAGGATGCTAAGAAATACTATTATTAATTGATAATATATTTAATTCGTCATCCAGAAGCATTCGACTGTAGTGGCCTCAGATGGAGACATTTCCACACGCAGGGATCCTGCTTGTTCCACTGTTTGAGGATAGGGACCGAAAACTGAGGCAAGCGCAGTTTTTATAGTTAGAGATTTTGAAATTAAATTGAGCCTTATGAAAGATTTCTACTCATGAGCACGTGTGAGAGGGGAAAAAATAAATTTCATGGTTATTTTAAGGTGTGGGTTTTGGTCTTTTTGTATGTCAGCCTCACTAGACGATCACCTGTAAGAGATTACTTGAACGCAGGATTGAAAAAGTCAGTGTAGAAATATTTGAAGTAAGGCATTCTGTGTGAAATGGTAACTTGACTGAAATAGATCTTTTTTATTCTCTCTACAATCCAAGCAGTCTCTGTAGACTCCCATATGAAATGTGTATTTAGCTTGATGTGTATAATTTCAAAAGACAATGGTCACAACCTGGCTCCATAATCCTATTTTGCTGCTTTGTCACAGGATGCAAGTGTCTTACTTGTATGACTTCAGTAATAGTACTAATTAAATGCATATTTTGGTTTGTTGAAAGGGTGACTTCATACCAGTGCTTGGTATGTGGTAAGTCAACAGACTCTCTCTTTGGAATTTCATTATGCAAACCTAGTCTGGAAATTCAAAATGAAGCTTGCTTTTTATTTCAGAAAAAAATTCTATTTTAATTTCAGTGCCAATAAGAAACTAATACATTGATGTATTTTTTTATTCATGGGGGATAACAAGAATTTATGTTTGACATAATTTTTTGAGGAGCTTTTCATTTTAGCAGCACGCAGCACAGCAAGGCGGTTCCGGGTTTGAGTCCCACTCTGTGTGGAGTTTGCATGTTCTCCCCGAGTTTGCGTGGGTTCTCTCCGTGTTCTCCAGCTTCCTCCCACCTCCAAAAACGGATGTGGAAAATTAATGAACCAATACCTTTTCTGGACAGTTTTGTTTTAAACTGTTGTAAGCCCCTTTAAACATTATGGACAACATGAGTTTAATCCATTCCTTGACTGAACCAGTATGTCAAACATTTCCCCATTTAAAATAACCGAAATCGTTTTAATCTGTTCCAGCCTTGGAAAAAAGCCCCAAACCCCCTAAATTCTGACAATTTTTTTCCTCAACCAATAGACATGCAGACTTTTCTTGTTGAACTGTTTCCTCTGCTTCCTATCAGATGATGGCGGACTTGCTAACAGCCACGGTCATGAGGCGTCCGAGCCAGGGATGGTTGCGCTCGTCAAGTCTCCAGGTACGACTTACTGGAGCATCACGGAGAGCCCAGACCTCCCGCTGCTCCTCTCCCCGGCTCCTGGGCCTTCTGGACGTAAAGCTCGAGTCCAGAGGGCCTCACGTCCGGGCTTGAGCCGGATCCCGGGCCGCGACCACCGCCGCTACTACCACGAGTACTGGCGCAGCGAGTACCTGATGGACTTCGATCCCCAGCGGCACGGAATGATATGTATGGTGTGTGGCAGCTCACTGGCCACCCTGAAACTCAGCACCATCAAGAGACACATTAGACAGAAGCATCCCGACTCCCTGCTGTGGAGCACCGCTGACAAGGAGATCATTCGCTCAGGGTGGGAGAGCCACCTGGGTCTGGGGGGAGGTCAAAGGTCGTATGGCATCGATGATGGACACTTACGGTTAGAGGAGCAACTAGAGGCGGACAAACAGGGTGCCGGTGGGTAGAACACTCCTGTGTGTTTGTGTGTCTCTGTGTGTGTCTGTGTGTGTGTGTGTGTGTGTGTGACAATAATGTAATGAATTGGATATGATGTGTTTGGGTCCTTAATGTGTTGCATCACATCAAAATGACAAACATGACAAACGCTAGTAGATGCATCCAGAGCCCAAATCAAACCGGATAAAAGAGGGAGTTAATAGAATATAAAACTAAATAATTAAAGGTAACACAATATTTTGACTTATTGCACGGGTTCACTCCCTAGTACAGCAGTTGCATCCTAGGAGTAACATTCTGGATTTGAATCCCCCTTTTCCACACTGAGGGGTTTCCTGTTCTTACGGCGGCTTTTCACTGTGGAACTGTAAATTTGAGTATGAAATGTTATTTGTCTCTTGTGTATTTTATGTTTGATGTTCTGGTGACCTGTTTAGTGCAGAATTAGCACTCCAGCTAACATTATCGATTTCTTACATGCAGTTAGAACTGAAACGGCTTCTGGTTTGTGGGTAAAGACAGAGCAGAGCTGTGAGATAAATTCACCTTCATTGTAAAGTCAGTTCCACAAGTGACCAGTGATAATGATAATTAAATAATAATTAAATTATTAGAACAGTCTCCCAAATATTTGTTTTGCATTCTTCATTGGCAATATATATAAAAAATGATAAAGAACTTCCACCCATTTTGAATGCCTTGCATTTTATTTTCTATAATTCATACTGCTGTACTGCCTGTTGTACTGCCTGTGTTGTCCTTCCTGTGTTGTCCTGCCTATGTTGTCCTGCCTGTGATGTACTGCCTGTTGTACTGTCTGTGTTGTACTGCCTGTTTACCGTGGGTCAGAGAAGACTGCAATTTCATCTGTGCTGTATGTCGTGCATATATGGTACACTTGACAATAAAGCTGACTTTGACTTTGACTTTGATACAGCGGATCCCCTCTACATCATGACAACCCAGGAGCTTGAACAACCATGTCTGTCTCCCCACTCTGAGGAGGTTGAGGCCCCCCACCCTGAAGAGCAGCACCATGACCTTCCTGGGCCCTCAGCCCAGACCCTTGAACGCTACCTGAACGACTCGCTGCATGCCTGGTTCCGACAGGAGTTCCTCATGGAGTATGAGTCTGAGGCCGGCCGGCTGCTGTGCATGGTGTGTGGGGGGGAACTGCCCTCCCTTCATCTGGACCACATCAAGAGCCACGTGTTGGACACCCACCCTGATTCCCTGGTTTACAGCTCTGAGGAGAAGCACTGCATACTACAGACCTGGGCTCAAACTCACGGTGAGGACAGGCAGAAACAACACTGTATACTCCAAGTGCGGTCAGTATGATAGAAAACAAAGTTCACACTTCATGTTAGGTAAATTTTCATGCTAATCCAGATTGTTGTTTCCATGGTAATAACTCAGACAAAGCAAACCAACATAAGAGAAAGACTGAAAAATTTGCATTTAAGTCAGTTCTAAGCCTGCTGGAGAGGAAATGTCTTCCTACCAGCAGATGGCAGTATTCTTTATTTTGCAGTCCACCGGGCAAAGCAAGTTGGTCTTCAGTTAATTTACTCCAGAAGAACATGTCATTCTGAAAATATTAATTTCAATGATCACAGTAAATAAACGTGTTCCATCCTTATTTTAGTACAGTAGAGCCTCGAGATATGAGTTTAATCTGTTCCATGCCTCAACCCATAAGTCAAACAACATTTAAAATAACTAAAATAATTTTAATCCGTTCCAGTGTTGTAAAAAACGCATAGAATTAATCATGTATAAATAAATAAAGTAAACAATGATAAAGAATGAAAAGAAACGCAAAAGTCAGGAGAACACACGAGCTATGTCTTTACTCCACCAAACGAGAACGATATCTGGTCTCAGCTGATGATGTATCCATCCACCAACTAGTGATGGTGTCTTGAAGCACTACTGGTATGTCGAATTTTTGCTCATATGTCTACCAAAAATTTGGACAGAGCGACGGCTCACATCTTAAATGACCTGTATGTGGAGCTGCTCGTATGTCGAGGTTCTACTTAGCTCCACCACCAATCCAGGAAGCTCAGATGCCAGCAAAGCAACCACCAGTGGTGTGTTATCTAATGGTAAACTACACCTTCATCACCCATTTAAATATTTTAAATGAATATTCTTGATATTTTTCTACTATTACCAGGGACAGTGCCTTCATGGGTCAGTTGCTTTCAGAAGCAATTTTTTGTTTATATTCTAATCCGTGTCACATGTGATTCTTTGCTTCATAACAGATGAGCCTGAAAACTTAATCAAATCAGAGCCCGACACACAAAAAGATGGCATTAACCTCTTTGCTCAGGGTATGGTGGCCATCCAGCTCAACACTGTCTCACCCCCAGAGGGCGGTGGCACTTTAACTCAGGACAATTATCTTATCAGTGAAGATGGAGGTGTTGGAGCTCCACAAGAGGGACCCCAGCCCCAACGCCAGCACCGGAAGAGGAGGCTGTGTGGTGGAGACCCTTGGCGGCTTCGCCTGGACTATTTAGTGGCCTATGGGCCTCAGGGCAGGAGCACTGTCTGCATGGTGTGTTCTCAGGTTCTGCTGGAATCTAAGGTTAGCGCCTTCCGCCGCCACATCCAAGAATATCACCCGGAGACCATGACCCTGAGCAGACAAGAAAGGGAAGCCATGGCTGCTGCCTGGACCAAAGATTACTCTACTGATGGTGCACATATGCAAGATGGTGAGATATTTTTAACCAGTCTTTGTGTGGTTTCTCCTGTATACAGTAACCCTGCAGTGCTGGGGCAAAGTAAGTCATTAGAGCCTCAAGGACACACGAGTCATTTAGAGATGAGTATGAAACTACTAGAGGAATAGTACTGAACCTGGTAAAGTAGTTTTACAATGTTAAAAACTCGAATGAGCTAAAACAGAAATAACCCGCATGTCATTGTGTCATCATAGTTACGGCGGTTTGGGCTCAAATAGAAATCTTCACTTGTAACCATTCTTTGGTGTTCTGTATTCTGGGAGTGAAAAGAATGAAAATATTTTAAATACAGTATTTTCTGCACTATAAGGTGCACTGGATTTTAAGGCGCACCTTTAATGAATTGTTTATTTTATAATTTATTTCACATACAAGGCGCACCGGATTATAAGGCGCATATAATAAAAATAAAATATATCAAAAAATGTAGCGGCCGTAGTTGCACTATCCGTCCACTAGATGAAGCATTCATGACTGTGAGTACCTTTAATCAACTGTGAACGGCCACTATTTTTATGTCAATGAGGCCATTCTGAAGCCCCGTCCACACGATGACGGAACTTTTTGAAAACGCAACGTTTTTGTTGTGTTTACGCCTTCCGTCCACACGACAACGCAGATGCCCGGAACGAAAACGCAACTTTTTGAAAACGCTGGCCAAGGTGGATTTTTTTGAAAACGCTGGGTCTGCATTGTCGTGTGGAAGGTGTATCCACAACTTTTTTTATCCGGGGGGCGTGTCCCTGGGATCAAAACCGCTGTGACGTCATGCATGTGACCCGAATCTACATGTACAAACGAAGCTAAAACCGGCTATTTTCTGATGTGTAACAGCTCCACATCGAAGATGCGTTGATAAAAATGCTTTGCACTTAAATATTTGTTCATCTGTTTCTTTATTTATGTGTCATAAAGTCTATATATGTATTTATTTATTCATTCATTCATTCACGTTCCTCGCCAAAGACGCCGACGCCAGTTCTGGGTCAGACCGGGATGCGCTGTCTGCTGGTGGGAGAACTCTGTGATGGAGATTCTCCTCTAAGAGGAACACTGTGAATTTCCGCATGTCCGGGTCCTCTCTCCTGTCGTTCTCCGAGTTGTTCTGCTTATACACGTGTTGATAAATGCACTGATGCGTGTACGTGTGGACGGAGATTTTTTTGAAAACGCTGTCGTATGGACGCGAATCGTTTTCGATGCGTTTTCAAAAAGTTGCGTTTTCAAAAAATTCCAGCTTCGTGTGGACAGGGCCTGAGCCTTATCAAGGAAACCTGATCACTTGATCACCATCTTGGAAAGAAGTCAACACGCATGTTTTTTTTTCTCAGCTGCTGAGATTTACTGATACGACAAAATACTGTAGTACAAAATTATCTAAAAGCACACTAAAATTAGATTTTATTTCTATAGTGCCAAATCCGAACAGAAGTTATTTCATGGATCTTTCCAAATAGTGCTGGTCTAAAGAAGTTTCTCAAGCCTATTTACAGAAAGCCAACAGAATTATCCAGGCGCAAGCAGTGGAGAGAAGAGCAGAGCCGATTCTCAGCTCTCAGTGATGTGTGGTGAGGTTACAGAGGTGAGGCACCGACATAAAAGTCAGTTCTATGAGCTAGACAAAGTGGTGTATTTGCCACTCTGTCTGGCAAAATATGCCATATTAAAAAACCTGACATTAAAAACTGGTAAAATTCATTACGAGTGGACCACTCAGTTCGAACTGGGCGGATTATTTCTTGATCTGAAGTTCGAAGCAGATATTAAACTCCGACTTTCGTCTTCGTTTATTAATTAAATATTGTTTCAATTGATCGGTAGTCCAGTCGGAGGTGAGGTGCAGCTATTTGCTGCTGCACCTGAACAATTTTTGTAACCAGTTTTTAATGCTAATTTACTGGCAAATGTGACGCTGGTGTACTCATAGAACTGACTTTAACGTCGGTGTCTCACCGACGTGAATCTCACTGCATGTTGCTGCCAGACAGAATACACAAGCCTAAAATACGTCACTCAAACTTTATTAATAGAATTGTTGAAAATTCCCTATGTTTTGCTACGTTATCGTAGCCATGTACCGGTGCTCTCCGCAGACTGCTCTGCCGTCAGACAGCAGGTCAGTGAGAACCGGCACTTGGGCGACGCCCCTTGACTACCGTTTTAAGGGGGCGTAGTGTGTCATGACTGCCGGCCAGACTGCCGGCTTTTTTTCAGCAATATTGTTTTTAACCCATATTAATATTAATATTAATCCATATAAAAGGCGCAAGAGGACACAAGCCAGTGTCTTATTGTGCCGGTCCCAAGCCCGGATAAATACAGAGGGTTGCGTCAGGAAGGGCATCCGGCGTAAAACTTTTGCCAAATCAAAGATGCGAATCAAAGCTATGACTTCCATACCGAATCGGTCGAGGCCCGGGTTAACAACGACCGCCATCGGCGCTGTTGACCTACAGGGCGCCGGTGGAAATTGGATTACTGTTGGTTGAAGAAGGAGAGGAGGAAAGTGCGTTCGCACGAAGAAAGAGAAGAGGAACACCAAGAGTATAGGACTGAGAGTAGGGACGTTGAATGTTGGAACTATGACAGGAAAAGGTAGAGAGTTGGTTGACATGATGCAGAGGAGGAAGGTAGACATACTGTGTGTCCAGGAGACCAGGTGGAAAGGTAGCAAGGCTAGAAGTTTAGGAGCAGGGTTCAAGTTGTTCTATCATGGTGTAGATGGGAAGAGAAATGGAGTAGGAGTTATCTTGAAGGAGGAGTTTGTTAGGAATGTCCTGGAGGTAAAAAGAGTGTCAGAAAGAGTGATGAGTCTGAAGCTAGAAATAGAAGGTGTGATGTTCAATGTTGTTAGCGGGTATGCTCCACAGGTAAGATGTGAGCTGGAGGAGAAGGAGAAATTCTGGTCGGACCTTGATGAAGTGATGCAGAGCATGCCTAGAAGTGAGAGAGTTGTCATTGGAGCAGACTTCAATGGACATGTTGGTGCAGGAAACAGAGGTGATGAGGAGGTGATGGGCAGGTTTGGTATCCAGGAGAGGAACGCAGAAGGACAGATGGTAGTTGACTTTGCAAAAAGGATGGAAATGGCTGTAGTGAATACTTTCTTCCAGAAGAGGCAGGAACATAGAGTGACCTATAAGAGTGGCGGTAGGAGCACACAGGTAGACTACATCTTGTGTAGACGGTGTAACCTGAAAGAGATCAGTGACTGCAAAGTAGTGGTAGGTGAGAGTGTAGCCAAACAGCATAGGATGGTGGTGTGTAGGATGACTCTGGTGGTGAGGAAGATGAAGAGGGCAAAGGCAGAGCAGAAGACAAAATGGTGGAAGCTGAAAAAGGAAGAGTGTTGCATGACTTTTAGGAAGGAGTTAGGACAGGCTCTGGGTGGTCAGGAGGTGCTTCCAGATGACTGGACAACTACAGCTAATGTGATCAGGGAGACAGGTAGGAGAGTACTTGGTGTGTCATCTGGAAGGAAAGTAGATAAGGAGACTTGGTGGTGGAATGAGGAGGTACAGGAGTGTATACAGAGAAAGAGGTTAGCCAAGAGGAAGTGGGACACTGAGAGGACTGAGGAGAGTAGACAGGAGTACAGGGAGATGCAGCGTAAGGTGAAGGTAGAGGTAGCAAAGGCCAAACAAGAAGCTTATGATGACTTGTACGCTAGGTTGGACAGTAAGGAGGGAGAGACTGATCTATACCGGTTGGCAAGACAGAGAGACAGAGATGGGAAGGATGTGCAGCAGGTTAGGGTGATTAAGGATAGGGATGGAAGTCTATTGACAGGTGCCAGTAGTGTGATGGGAAGATGGAAAGAGTACTTTGAAGAGTTGATGAACGTGGAAAATGAGAGGGAACAAAGACTAGAAGAGGTGACTGTTGTGGACCAGGATGTAGCAAAGATTAGTCAGGATGAAGTGAGGAGGGCATTGAAGAGAATGAAGAGTGGAAAGGCAGTCGGTCCTGATGATATACCTGTAGAGGTATGGAAGTGTCTAGGAGAGGTGGCGGTAGAGTTTCTGACTGGGTTGTTCAACAGGATCTTAGATAGTGAGAAGATGCCTGAGGAATGGAGGAGAAGTGTGCTGGTGCCCATTTTTAAGAACAAGGGAGATGTACAGAGTTGTGGCAACTACAGAGGAATAAAGCTGATGAGTCATACAATGAAGTTATGGGAGAGAGTAGTGGAAGCTAGACTAAGGGCAGAAGTGAACATTTGTGAGCAGCAGTATGGTTTCATGCCAAAAAAGAGTACTACAGATGCAGTATTTGCTTTGAGGATGTTGATAGAGAAGTACAGAGAAGGCCAGAGGGAGCTGCATTGTGTTTTTGTAGATCTGGAGAAAGCTTATGACAGGGTGCCCAGAGAGGAACTGTGGTATTGTATGAGGAAGTCTAGAGTGGCAGAGAAGTATGTTAGAACGGTGCAGGACATGTATAAAGACTGTAAGACAGTGGTGAGGTGTGCTGTAGGTGTGACAGAGGAGTTCAAGGTGGAGGTGGGACTGCATCAGGGATCAGCTCTGAGCCCCTTCTTGTTTGCCATGGTGATGGACAGGCTGACAGACGAGGTTAGACAGGAATCTCCATGGACTATGATGTTTGCAGATGACATTGTGATCTGTAGTGAGAGCAGGGAACAGGTGGAGGAGAAGCTAGAGAAGTGGAGGTTTGTTCCGGAAAGGAGAGGAATGAAGGTTAGCCGCAGTAAGACAGAGTACATGTGTGTGAATGAGAGGAACCCAAGTGGAAGAGTGAGGCTAGAGGGAGAAGAGATCAAGAAGGTGGAGGATTTTAAGTACTTAGGGTCAACAGTCCAGAGCAATGGAGAGTGTGGAAAAGAGGTGAAGAAGCGTGTCCAGGCAGGATGGAACGGGTGGAGAAAAGTGTCAGGTGTGATGTGTGATAGAAGAGTTTCAGCTAAAATGAAGGGAAAGGTGTACAAAACTGTGGTGAGACCAGCGATGTTGTTTGGTCTAGAGACAGTGTCACTGAAGAAAAGACAGGAGACAGAGCTGGAGGTAGCAGAGATGAAGATGCTGAGGTTCTCTCTGGGTGTGACCAGGAAGGATAGGATCAGGAATGAGTACATCAGAGGGACAGCACATGTTAGAGGTCTTGGAGATAAAGTCAGAGAGGCCAGACTGAGATGGTTTGGACATGTCCAGAGGAGAGATAGTGAATATATTGGTAGAAGGATGCTGAGTTTTGAACTGCCAGGCAGGAGGCCTAGAGGAAGACCAAAGAGGAGGTTTATGGATGTAATGCGGGAAGACATGAAGGTAGTTGGTGTGAGAGAAGAGGATTCAAAGGACAGGGCTAGATGGAGGAAATTGATTCGCTGTGGCGACCCCTGAAGGGAAAAGCCGAAAGGAAAAGAAGAAGAAGAATCCATATAAAAGGCGGATTATAAGGCGCACTGCAGGTTTATGAGAAAATTCTAGGCTTTTAGGCCTAGGCCTTATAGTGCGGAAAATACTGTACCTTTATGTGATAAAACAATTTATTTGATTATTTGGACAGTCTCCCAACTCCCCAAACTTAAATTTTTAACAGGGCTCAAAATTTATGCGCCCACATTTTAATCAGTGCGACTATTAGATATATTTGGGAGCACCGGTGCGACTAGGGAAAAAAATCTGGTGCGCCTTTTTTTTCCTCTTCTCTCTCGCTGTTTCTCTCTCTCCATAGAGCAGGGGTTGCCAAATGGCAGACCATGGTTCTGTCCGGATCCGTGACCACTCCATGATAAATTCATGAGAGTAGATTTTCTTGGCGCATTTTTACTTGCAGTTCGCTTCTACAGACGGTGGCCGCTGTTCCTCCAGTTAATCCGGTAATAGCGCCACTCAATTCAGCCAATCAGATCGTTTGTCTACCCTGCTCTGTCAGTGGACCAGGAAGTGAGACAGCTCGCTACCGCTGTGAGTTTACCGCTACAGTGGAGCACAGAAGAAGGGAGACAGCATAGATCCAAACAAAGGGAGGTTAACGAGGAAAACCGCTGGCTAACAATGAGTGGACGAAATTTATGTTTATTCCTCCGTCAGGCAGTTCAAAACCATTTTACCTCATATGGTCTGAACACATAGCATGAATTAAAAGTGGTAACATTAAGCGCCACTATGAAACAAAGCACAGATCTTTTGCGCAGAATTATCCCCTGTAGTCCGAGCTGAGGCTAAAATGACAGAGAAAAATGCAAACGAATGTTCACTAAAGGCATGGTGGAGTTTGAGGCAACATAAAACATCTTTTAGTGATGTTTTAAAATACAAGACAATCCAATAATAACCAAAATGGTTCAGTCCAGGTACCGGGCTGTCAGGCCAGCCCGGTACCTGTGCCTCGGTTTGCCCCTGACCCGGTGGTGGACCAACACAGCATCCTCAAGTGAGCGTCTCTCATCCAGTTTTGTGTGGATGTGGGGAAAACGCGTAGGCTGCACTCGCGAACGCACTACCGCGACTGTTTGATGTGGACACGTGAGTGTGGACCTGTCGAAGAATGTGCGCAAAACAGTCTGAGCGGGACCTGCCAGGACACAATGAGATCGCAGCTGCGGTTGCTCTCCTGGGCGAGGGAGAGAGGCGCGCGGAACGGAGATGGACGGAGTGGTCTCTATCAATCCGTCACTGCCTTGCTTTTGGGTAGGTGCTCCTAAAGTCTTTGCTGGTGCTACTAACTTCTAAATTTGGGAGCACCAGTGCTACCAAGAAAAAAAGTTAATTTCGAGCCCTGATTAACTACCAGTGCTTTGCACCAGTTGATGATAGGTGGACTTTCTCAGAGTGACATCATTTTCGCTCTCCAGAGAGCTGTGACATACACAGACTTTGTTGCATTGTAAGCTCCTGCAGCTTCATCGTCTTCCTCTGATTCTTCATCCTCTGTTCCATAACTGGATCAGTCGTCATGACGCTAAATTCTACAATTGAAGCCTGATTTTCATTGACAAGCTCCACCAGACTGTCCCCCAGCTCTCCCTGTTGAAAAATGAGGACCATAAATGTCAATGGCAGCCAGATGTTTGTATAGGTTCTCAATTATCTAGGTCACAGTTATCAAAAGCTGTTCAAATCAAACCACTGGACTTTTAAGAAATTTTCTTGAAGACATTTCATCTCTCATCCAAGATGTGAAGTGTCACATGCTAATGACACCATTAGCAATCAACGGCTCGGTGAAACTGGCATTTCAACAACCCACTTTGACATCCCCTGGCAATCTTAAAGAGATCTCTTAAAGTCCAGTGGATTGCAAATACCCCAATGTTTAGCTGAAGATGAGGGCTGAAAAGGAAATACAGTGCGTTCTGGCGCATTTGCGCATTAACACTTGCGACTTCATGTCATGGCGGTTTTTTGGTAGGCAGTCACGTGACACCGTACGTGCATTCTATTTGCATCCGGAAGTGTGCTACATTCGTGAGTCTTGGACTTCTGGAAGTGCTTTTAACAGTCGATAAGAGTGTGGGAAAAGGTTATACAGATAGAAGGTGGTTTAATATCAGTATGGAGAGGGTTCATAAACGTTTACATTACTGTAACTAATAAGATAAATAGTTTGCCGCTATATTGCGGAATTCGTTTTTCGCATGTGGTTCCTGGAATGCGTTAGCAAGGGTGCACTGTACATGCAAACATAAATTGGAAAGCAACTTGTGGTACAAGAGAGGCAGTAGTTCTTGATGAGGTTGATTCATGTTAACTCCAGCATCACCTTCTCTGTCATACACTTATTCTAGCAGAAGTCAACCTGAGCAGTGCTGAAGTCCTGAATATCATTGGAGAGACAGTGGACGTCAGGTCACCCAGTAAAACAGTGAAGACAGAAGAGACTAAAGGTAAAGTGAAGGATGGCAAAGCTGCAGCCGCAGCCTCTCGTCACAGCCATTACCCCGGGAAGGACCAGAGAAGGAACTATCAGGTCCGCTGGCGGACAGAGTACCTGATGGACTATGACTGCCGCAGACACGGGCTCATCTGCATGGTATGTGGGGCCACTCTGGCCACGCTGAAGGTCAGCACCATCAAGAGGCACATCCAGCAGGTCCACCCCCACTCTCTGGGCTACACCTCAGACGAGAAGAAACAGGCGCTTCTGAGCTACAACCAGAGCACGCTCCACTACATCCACTCTGATGACTGCTTTTCCTCCCAGGACCACGGACATGTTGAATTGGCCCCTACCCCGGTCCACTTTGGCACGTAGAATGGGCTTCCTTCTATTGTTCCTACCAGAGCGCCTCTCAAAAAACAGCTCTCTACCTTTTTTGTTGTTGTTATTCAAGGGAAATTCTTGCATTTTTTCTGACAATGCTTTATTAATCGATTTAGGACCAAACCATTTTCTGAAAGGAAATGCCAAAACGAAACAAATGAACAAAACATGGGCAAATACCTGCCAACTTGTTGTTGCTGTAAGTTATGCAAAAGTGATGTTGCCATATCGATCAGCTAGTATTCCACTTCTGTATGACGTAGATCTACACCAATGTGACAGGTATTTGTCCGTGTTTGGTTTAATTTCTTTAGGCTATTCTTGTAAAGCTCTTGTTTACACAGCTAATGTTTCATACAAATGCTTATAAATGGGTGTTTATCTTGTACAGAGAGGGTACCTGAAGTTTAAGTGAACTAAGGTTCCTTAAAACAGTCATTAAAAACCACAATCCCAGTTCTTGCTTGAGTAAAATAGAAGGGCGGTCCTTGGAACTAAGTTCCTGGAACCAAAATGCTTGTTTGGTCTGAAAGCAGAGACCATTCCAGTCTTTACTGTCAATTGCTATTATGACCGCAATGTTTTAAAATGAGAAAGACCTAACACATACAGAAATTTCCCCTCATCTTAGACGACGTTTTAACTACTAACTAGCACCACAAATGGTAATAGACAATCATCAATCTGACTGAATAGTGAATTTGCCAGTCAAGGCTTCATGAACCTGTTACGGCTTATGTGTAGAACGTTGGTGCCACTGGGCAACTGTAAACTACAAAAGTGCTCTGGTGTATTTGGGACACAGAGCTGCAGACTTCATGAACCAATAAGTATAGGCTGTGCTGCACCACTAATTTCATACCCCTAAACCCCTACCCCCAAACCTTAACCCCTAAACATAAACCTATCACTAACCCAAACTAATCAACCCTATCCCCTGACCCCTAAACAAAACCCTAACCCCCCCTACCTAACCCTTCCTCTACCTTTGACACTAACACTAATCCTAACCGTACCTCTAATCCTGACCTTGACCCTAACCCAAAACCCTAACCCCAAACCCTTAAACATAAGCTTTACCCCTACCTCCTTACTCAAACCCTAGCCCTAACCCCTCACCCTGACCCCTGGCCCTACACCGAACTTGTAGCCTAAACCTTAACCCCTAACCCCACCATAGCATAAAATGCCCCTCAGCAGACACGTGGATGCTCCCAGTTTCACAAAATCTACCTCCCAGTAGAGGAAACAAATCACGTCACAAGTCTGACTTTGACTGTCCTTAGGATTTCATGAAAAGGATAAAATTGTTTGTGTTGTACATTTGGACAACACACAAATACATAATTTATTTTTACCATGATTGATTTGATGATGATGATGCTCACTGTGTGGGAATTCTAAGTGTCAAGTTGCTCCTGTTCCCATGAACTTCAACATTTGAGGAATAATAGTCACAAAATAAGGTTTTAAGACAAATTTCCACCTTCCTGCAACCTCACCAGAAATGTTAGATTATTGTTTATGTCAACATTTGATCTAAATCTGTTTGCAGTGAAACATTTTAATACCCTGATTGGTTATGTTTTGATGAAGTTTGGTAGTAGTTGTCAGTAGTTGTCAGAGCATTGATGGGCCTGTATACATCAGGATGGGGGGACTTCTGCACCCGCTTCATTGGTCACTGACTTCTCAAACAGATATGAATTTATATTGCATTTTGCACATTGTAAGAAGGGTGAAATCACTTCCTTTGTTCTCTTGGTAAATCAAAAAAACACTAAATACATGCTGACTTGCTAATATCTGAAGTGCACGAAAGTCACGAAAGTTATGCGGTAATTGTCGCACAAAGCTGAATTTCCAGTTTCCAGCCGGTGATGCAATAACAACGATGTGAAGTTTGGGTCAGAGTGGACTGAGTTACAACTTCCTTGTTTCATATAGAGACAAAAAATGATCTGACCCGCCATGTCCTGTCTTTTTGAGTTTAGCAGCTTTGACGATTCATTTAAGTGGAGACTGAAATTCATATTTACCAAATTTGACCAAGTTTTTTTTTTTGTTAAGTCTCTGTGAGGAGTTTTAGTACTGCACTTAAAATTGGATAAAAAAAGCAGAAGGTGGACACCAAAATCAGTCGTCATGGCATGAGCTGTGGACATTTTGTAACTGTAGGTTTCTGGAGACGGGCCCGGGGCATACCCACTCAAGAATTATGAGGTAGTATTTTACTAAGCCGAAGCGAGTTAGTTATATGTTCATGTGTCAGAAGACAAGCCCGCACTTCATCCCCAAAACAAACTGAACCTTCTGTGCAGTTTAATGAGACTGATGTTCCTGCTGAAGACAATAAGTGGCAGCAGGCAGTCAGCGAGTCCACGTTTCTCTCATCTATTTAATCCCCTGTTTACAGTGGAGGAGGCTACCCTAATCTATTTTAATGATATGTTATCTATGACTAGATAGTTGCTACACCACCCTGCATCCTATTTGTCATCGAGTCATTTTAGCGTTAACTGCACAAAAGATGTAAATATATAAAAAAGAAGTATTTCTCCTCAATAACTAGCACTTTTATGCACCTGTATCTTTCACAGTGTTTTTGTAATTATGTCCAGTTTGTTTACTTTATTCAAGAGTTTCAAAAGCCGTTTTGTTGGATGTCCGTGAGCTTGTTCCAGCCTTCTCCCCCAGGCACTGTAAAATAAAAAGTCAAAGCTGTCTGGACACAAAAGTCAGCCACTAAATATTTTCACTCAGTAAATCTAACTCAGGGATCCTATTTTCATTAACAACCATTTCATCAGTGATCTTTTATGAGCACATTGACAACTGAAGTTCCTGTCAGCTTTAGTTTTACAGGTGATATTATAGAATATTTGACTCTGTTAAAACAAGATAACTTTCTTTTACAGAATTAAGGCAGAGGGAATCATGAGTTGCTATTTTGTGGGAGGAAAAAAGCCATAATTGAATTCAAACATTTCTGACAAAGTTAATTGGCAGTCCAGAATACCAAAACCTCACTCCATTAAAATTGCTCAGTTGAAGCTGTTTATATAGAAACAATTATTTAGTTCACTTTGGATGAAAATTGCACCAAACTTGACTGTAAGTCTTGACAAAAGCACTTAAGTGATTTAGAAGGATGTAAGTTTCTTCACAATGGAAGAGAAAGTGTTTCTTCTGTTTTCTCTCACATCTGCTCAACTTTCATATGTACATGGTCAAAATGTGATATTCAATGATCTTTGAATAAACAATGCTTTAAGGTTGGCTTTGTACTTATATTCATTGCATTCCCATGACAGATAATGTTAATGGTAAATTTACAACGGTATGATAAAGTTTCGGCACCCCTGATAAATTTCCAGATATTCCTTTTTTTTATATATAAATCATTGGTTGTTCAGATCAGCAATTTCAGTTATATAGCATATAGCAGACAGAGTCATATTTGAGAAGTGAAATTAAGTTTATTGAATTTACAAAAACTGAAATAATTAAAAGCAAGCAGGTGTGTAAATTTTGGCACCTTCACTTAAATTACAAAAATATTCAGTCGATCCTCCTTTTGTAAAAATTGCAGTCTCTTAAACGCTTCCCATAGCTTCCAATGAGGATCTGGATTCGGTTGATGGTATTTTTGACCATTCCTCTTTAAGAAAATCTCCAGGGTTTTAAGTCAGGTTTGATGGTTTCCGAGCATTTTCAACAATATTCAGGTCTGAGGACTACGATGACTGTTCCAGAATGTTATTGTTCTTGTTCCTCAGCATGAATCCATTAGTAGAATCTGCAATGTTCAGGGTAGTTGCCTTGTTGAAGTCTTCAACTTTGTCACAGATTCTTGAACATTGTTTGCAAGAATCTGCTGATACTGGCTGGAATCCATGTGACCTTCAACTTTAAGGGGATCCCCAGTGCCTGCACTGGACACACAGCCCCACAGCATGATGGGAAAACCACCAAATTTCACTGTGGGTAATAAGTGTTCGTTCTTCATCCACTATGCATACCACCCTTTGTTATGAACAAATAACTTTATTTTCATCTGTCGACAGCAGCTCGTGCCAAAATGAAGCTAGCTGGTCCAAATGTGCTTTTCTGATCTGGTCTGTGGGTTGAGTTTGACTGTTCTCACCATCCTTCACCGCTGCTTATCTGAGATTTTTCAGGGCCTGCCACTCTGGGCCTTACCCAGAACTGTGCCTGTCTTCTTCCATTTCTTCACTATGTTCCTCACAACGGAAACTGACAACAGAAATTTCTTAGTTTTTTGTATCCTTCCCCTGAACCATGATATTGAACAGTCTTGCTTTCAAGTCATTTGACAGTTATTTTGAAGCTCCCATTATGCCACTCTTCAGAGATGATGTAAAAGCAGAACAACACGGAATTGGCCACCTTAAATACCCTCTCTCATGATTGGCTTCACCAGTGTATGTAGATCAAGGGTCAAAGAGTTGACAAAACAAATTTTATTCAAATCAATAAAAGAAACAAGCGTGCCCAGATTTATGCACCTGCCTACTTTTGTTTAATTATTGCATAATTCCTATGAATCCTATAAACTTAATTTCACTTCTCAAATATCACTGTGTTTGTCTGCTATATGATATATTCGACTGGAATTGCTGATCTGAACAACCAGTAATTTATAAAGGAAAATCTGGAAAATTGTCAGAGGTGCCCAAACTTCTTCATACCTCTGTAGATAAACTAATAATAGTTTGTAATGGCTTTGAGCTGTCGTAGCTCTTATGGTCAAATTTATCCTTAATCATTTAACATAACTGATCTTAGATCAGCATGTAGACATCTTTAGTCCAATTGAATCCTGAACATTATTTCAGCATAAATGATGCCATCATGTTAACACTTACCAGAGTCAACTCTGAACTGCAAATTAACCCTAAAACTAAACAAAGCTACACATCATCTGAAAGTCATAGTCTTGGTTCGTCATTCCCAACCGGGAAGTCAATCCAGCCACTCCTGGTTGTAATAGTGGTCCGTCACCCACAAATTGATCTTCTATCCGAATAGTTAGTTCTTAAAACATTAGAGATTTCATCATTCATGTAGATTTCAGTGATGATTGCTTTAATATTACATTCATGTCATTAGACTCAAGGACTTTGAGACTAAAAAAACCCACTCACGGCTTCAATCACACTGGATCTGGTTCTCACATATGGCTTTGATATTGGATTTTCACAGAAACCTTTTTTTTTTTCAGACCATCAATTCATCACTTTTAGATTTCTATTGTTGGACATCATCAGGCAAAACTGGCTTGACCAGATGACTGCCTGATGGTACTGTGGATAAACTAAGACCATTAATTTGGAGTTGTGGCAACTTTAGTCCCTCCCAAGTAAATCATCTGGGAGGTGGGGCTGGAGACTTATGATAAACACTTGACTCCATGACCCCCTGAAGAATTAAATTAAAACCAAAAGACTTTCTCCATAGTTTCAATCCCAAACAAGGCAGTCAGAGAATGCAACATCCCGCAACACTCTTAAATTCAAAATTTTACCCTGACACACTTTCATAGGTAAGGGTCATTTAATAAAAGACCCATGATCCAACATGTAACTGGTGTATTCTATTTGTTGTTTAGCTGTCATACATTCTCAGATAATAAATTACCATTACAACATAATTGTGGTCTAAATAGTAACAAACTCTGACAAATGTATTTGTATGAAGTGATGTGACATTGGTGTACACATGATCCAAAGTTGATCCATAGTCAGTTGTAGGTCCAGTCACTACCTGCTTCAGTCCATGCCTTTACATGATAGCATTGAGTCCCTTGTGTTCTGGACCACAGATCAGAGCTAGTGCTTTGATCTATGGTCTTACTCACACTGGCCGCCTCCCTCATCTTTCTATATATCAGGTTGAGTGTACAAAAGTTGAAATTTGACCTTGACTTAGTTTTCTCAAGGTCAAGGTCATCATCTCATTTTCATCTCCTTTGTCACCTGAGTAATGTGCTTTTTGTTTCATCTTTCTATCTGCAACAGATGCCAAGATATTTGATGGAAGTAGAGGCGCTGCTGGACATTTTTGGCCAGTGATGCGGTATTACGGCCCCAGGACAGGTCCTCGTACATCCAGGAACTTGGTGCTGCTGACCCTTTCAACTGCAGCACCGTCGATGGTGGAGCATACTGGGTGCATGCTCTCCTCAAGTCCGCAACAATCTCCTTCGTCTTTTCCACAATCAGATGGAGATTGTTGTCCTTGTACCACATGGCCAGGCGGCTCACTTCATTTCTGTAGGCTGTCTCATCGTTGTTGTTGATGTGTGTGTGTGTGTGTGTGTGTGTGTGTGTGTGTGTGTGTGTGTGTGTGTGTGTGTGTTGTGGTATCGTGCAATACACTCCCTATCCAGCAGTGGCACTGCACTACGGTATTGAAGGTGATGAATGCATGAAGAAGGAAAGTAAACATGTTGTGAAAGTTACGGATTGTGTCTGTCCTGCAATCTAGTTCCCTCCATCTACATACACAACATATTGGCTACGAGGATGGGATGTATCGGAATCTCACAACCTCCTGCTTTGCTTGAAACCCCGGGTGAGCCTACAATGCTGTATACGACGTGGATACAGATGTTTGAAAATTACCTGCTAGCACTGACTAATAATGACATGCCGGACAAACGAAAGCGCGCACTGCTGCTTCACTGTTTAGGCACGGAAGGTCAGCGGATTTTTCTTTCCCTCCCCGACACTGGCACTTCTTACAAATCCGCCTGTGATGCGCTTAAAACTTTCTTTGTGCCGAAGGTGAATGTCGTGGCTGTGAGGAGCAAGTTCCATCAGCGTGCACAGAGACCTGGCGAAACGCCAGTACAGTACATTGCTGCATTGAGGGATTAAGTAGTTAACTGTGACTTTGGTACGATTGCTGATGATATGATTAGGGATCAATTCATTGAGAAGACGTCCTCTACGAGGATCAGAGAACGCTTGCTGTTGGAAACGGACTTAAAGCTAGAGAAGGCGATCGCTATTGCTACACAAATCGAATCAGCTATGGCAGAAGCTAAGGCTATCGCCCCCGTGCACGTTCACGACGCTACTGTGAAATTCGTGCAGCCGAGAGGTGACGGTGCAAACAAAAAGCGTCGGGGCAAAGGCAAGTCTCAATCCACAGTTCAACACAAAACCTGCTACCGTTGTGGATCCAACTCCAGGTGCTGGGTGCTGTGTCCCCTGACTTCACTGCAGTCACAGCTGATGAGCTCTCCAGTGCCTGTGATGCATGCCCTGTGCTACAACAAGTGCAACACTACATGCAAAAGGGATGGCCTCGTACTGCAAAAGGCCTTGACCCCCTCATTGTGCCCCACTTCCATGTGCAGAATGAGGTGGCTGTGCAGAACAGTGTCATTGTGTGTGGCGCTCACCGTGTTGTCGTACCTCAACAGCTATAGGAAAAGATGATCCAGCTTGCTCATGCTACACATCAAGGGATCGTTCGCACCAAACATCGACTGAGAGACTTGTACTGGTGGCCTGGAATGGATGTCCAGGTTGAGTCCGCCATTAAATCATGCGCCACCTGCTTGCAGCATGATAAAACTGCAACCACCGGTACTGCCCCATTACAGCCGGTGCATACCCCAACTGCAGCCTTGGAAAAGGTTGCTGTGGACATTGTCGGTCCCATTCACACCGCGCCTGCTGACTGCCGCTTTGCCATCACTCTCATTGACTATTACAGTCGATGGCCCAAGATTGCCTTCTGCTCAAATGTGACCTCTGCCTCTGTTATGACTTTCCTTGCCACTGTGTTCAGCAGAGAGGGTAATCCACAGGAAACTGCCACTGACAATGGCCCTCAGTTCGTGTCAGCTGAGTTTGAAGCATTCCTTAGTGACAGGAACATCCAGCACTGTCGCAGCTCTGTGTACTACCCACAGGCCAACAGTGAAATTGAGCGCTTCAATAGAGTCTTCAAGGACAGCCTGCAAACCACCACCATCGAAGGTAAATCACTGAAAGCCTTCTTTACTGAGTTTTTACACACAGAGCTACACCACATGCCGTGACTTCAGTGTCCCCAGCTGAACTGTTGCATGGTAGAACACTGAATACCAAGCTTCACATCACAGGTCTGCACTCCATGCGCCCCTGCACTGAGAAAGCCAACATGCTACAAAACATCCAAAACAGACAACAGAAGTCGAAACAAAACACAGACAAATGTCGTGGTGCAAAATCACCAAGCTTCCAGATCGGCTTTGCTGTCCACATCCGCAAACCTGGACTCATTGCCAAAGGACACTCCAAGTTTACCCAACCACTGAAAGTGTAGCCCAAAAGGGTCCTGCCACTTACTTGCTGTCCGATGGAAAAGTGTGGAATGCCTTCCACCTTGCCCCCTCTTCTTCCACCTGTGCTGCTGCTCCAGCATCACTGCCTGCAGATGCTTGTCTCCTGCCAAGTGACCGAGGTGCTGAGCCACCTGAACCTGAAACTTTGATACTTACCTGCATTTTGATAATGAATATGACACTAATGTTTTCTATTTGTTGATACTTACCTCAGAGTTACAGCTTATTTTACAGATTAATGGTACTCTATTTGTTACTTCTAGTTGCTAATGGAGTTGTTACGACCCAGCTAGAGGACTGGGGAAATAACATAAATATGATATAAAAAAGGGGAACATAAAACATACAAATTCTCGCTATAAGTACAAAGGTTTAACTAATATTGATTTCTTGACAAACTTAGGATCTCGGCCAATGGGCGCAGTTCAAAGATGAAAACTTCCAAAACTTCATTAACAAAAATACTCAAATTTAACATGAAATACTAACAAGCTCTTAACAAAGGTCGGAAACTAACTCAATACACACAAGGTTACAAGGTCACAATTTGACGGCATCAAAGGCGTGCTGCCACAGTCAGACAGGCGCCCCGACTAACTGGCTTGCAGAGCTTCCTGTCTGGCTTGGACCAGACAGGAAGACAGCACACCAATCAGGAAATGGTCATGACGAGGTGTAGTCAGGAGTCCCAGGGACACCACACCTGGCACTGACGGAGGGCGGAGCATCTGGGAGCAGAGCAGGGCATGGCCAGCAGCTCAGAGGCAGGGCCGCAGAGAGACACACAATACAAACAGATGAGCTACGGCTGTAACAGTAGAAGATTCTTATGTTACTGTTTGAGAGTTTATTCTAACAAAAGAGGAATATGTGGTATCGTGCAATACACTCCCCATCCAGCGGTGGCACTGCACTACAGTATTGAAGGTGATGAATGCATGAAGAAGGAAAGTAAACACGTTGTGAAAGTTACGGATTGTGTCTGTCCTGCAGTCTAGTTCCCTCCATCTACATACAAAACACATGTGTGTGTGTGTGTGTGTGTGTGTGCGTGTGTGCGTGTGTGCGCAAAATTACTGAGACAGAGTGAAAAAAATTTATTATATGATTAAAACTAAATACTTATGTAGGTAGCAAAATAATGAATAGCATGTATATAATGTTTAAATCTCTTCATTCCCTGTTTTGACCTCGAAAGAGGCCACACTATAAGGCACCAAAGATTCAATTCTTCCTGGGAGGTGGACTGCTGATGGATAAGCACCTCCTTTAATGATGTTGTATGCGCAGGTGACGTAGGTGTTGGAGACTGTGGCATATTCACCATGACTTCACCATGACCATGTGCAATTTCCTCCAATTATTTAAGTATCTATCTATCTATGACTTTGCCTGTAAGCCGTTACACTGCCACCTGCTTCACAGCCTGATCTGCTGCCTAATTACTTTTAGCCTGCAACATGTTAGCTTTGCTATGTCTTGCTGCTTTGACAATAGTCAATGAGGAGGGCAACATAATGCTAGCTGACAGTCTCTCAATCAGCGGTCTATGAGCTGTGGGAGCCCCCATAGCTGTAAGAAAACCTGTCCTCTCCCATTCCTGTAGATTCAAGACTGCTGCACCAACCACATGGGCTGAGTTTAAGTAAACCGTCAAGTCTTGTCCGTCTCTTGCTTCTAGAGCCAAACACAAAGCCAAAACCTCAGCACCTTGGGCTAGGGGGTTGTCCATCATTTGAGCAATGGAGGTCAAGCTCATGCCCTGAAGACACTGCCAATGAAATGTGGGAAACTGATGTGCTTCCCATTTCAAACAACATGTTCTGTTCTGGCAGACCAGGGCGGTGGTCCCTCTTTTCAAAAAGGGGGAGCGGAGGGTGTGTTCCAACTATAGGGGGATACATCACTGGTTATTCCTGCCGGTCATAGGGATTAGAAGTCTAAGACTACAAAAAAGTATTGAAAAATATCTTTCATTTACCTTCTGATTGTCCTCGCCTTGTCCTACACCAACTTGCAGGTTTAGCTTGTAAAAATAGAATCATTTTGTTTTTCATTGGACGAAAGGAGGTCATGACTTGAGTGCATATTTAATGATCGGGTGCGTTCAGGTCACTCCGGCTATTTCCGTAGGCATGTGGAAATAGCCGACGGAAATAGCCAAAGTGACCCAACAGCGCATTTCCGCGACGGAAATGCGCCAACAGCAATAGCGGCGCTAGCGAGAGAAAAAAAAAGTTTTCTTTTTCTTTTCTTTAAAAAAAACCATTTCCCACATTTCAGACTAAGGAACATTTCATACATTGGACAGATCACATATGGGGTAAAGGAAAGATACATTAATATTAATCCCAACCTTACAATAAAAAAGAAAAAAAAACAAACATAACAAAATAAAGTTAAAATAAAAATAAGAGGTCGATTTAATCTTGAGTTAAGGCATTTAGTCTATTACATTCAGTGCTTGTTTGGTTTTAATATACTTCAGTGATTTTTTGAAGTTTTTTAGTTCATTCGTGTAAACACAAAATAACTCCTTTTCATAAAACGACACTTGTGTATATTTTGTTTGGCCAGAATAATGATGGTATTATATACATTTTCCTTTTGTCTATCCTCCAGTAAAACAATAAACTTAATCATAACTTGGATTAGGTGAATTTGAATCATTTTCAGATATCCAGTTTTGAAAAGATCTCTAGAAGGTTGTGACATTCACACTCAAAAAAAAGATGTTCCAATGATTCAATTTGAGATTCACAAAATGTACAGTCATTTTTTTCAAACTTCAATCTCTGTCTAAGAAATTCATTACAGGGGTAAATATCCTTTATTATCTTCAAATGAGTTCCTTTAGCTTTGGGCGAAACTAGAAGGGAAAGGTATCTAGTTCTGACTTTTGTAATCTGATCCTCTGAAAACTGTTACAAAATATTTCTCCTTTTCACTACGAGGGGAAAAAGTTTGTTTGTGACAGCACCTATTCTAATTTTGTTTGTACATTTCTTTTCTGTGAAGTTTAAATCATTAATAAGAGGTAAAGACGGAAGTACTTTACCATATGATAGCATACCTTTTATTATATTCGACATTGCATCAGGGATTGCTCTTGTAATTTCCAAGTATTGTTGTCTGGTGCAATTATTGTTATATTTATTAATAAAGTCAGTGTCATTCAGAACATTTCCTTCTGAATCCATTAAATGTACAACAGACCAGATATCTTTTTCCAACCAGTCACCAAAACAAAGATTTTCTCTTAGACAAAATATACCCGTTATTCCAAATTATGAGGGATAAAGTTATGTTTGAAGGCCAATTTCCAGCGAAGGAGGACTTGATGAAATCTGGACAATTTAATGGGTAGCTTAGAAACACAAAAATCACATTTTAAAAGAAATTCAATGCCACCACATTTACTGAATATTTTAGAGGGAATATTGTACCATATAGCCTTGCTCTTACAGATAAATTGTTCAAGCCATTTTAGTTTGATCATACCATTCATAGCTTCAAAATCAATTACATTTAAACCTCCATCTTCAATTGTTTTCACTGCATCATTTCTCCTAATATAGTACTTGTTTTTACACACAAAGTTGAGAATAATCTGATTGATTTAAAGGGACAGTAAAGTTAAATTTAAGTGACATATATGTTATTCATCATTATGAAAAATAGAAGAAAAAATAACTTTTGTGTCTAGCATCATCCATTTGGTCAAAAAGTTTAAAATCTGCGCCGCAGCAGCTTCCGCATTCAGGGGTCACGTGGGCGTCATACGTCACTGGCGCCCAAAATAGCTTGGCAGCCATAAGAAACAACGCAATTCTAGACACGATTAACTCCAACAATATCATGGTTGGACGAGAAGACAAGGAGCTATCGTTCTTTAGAGTACCTTCTGGGGAGATGGCGAGCACACAGGGTCAAAATGACCCAGGATCCGAGGATCTATCATGAACACTTTACCTCGGAGGAATCCAGTGGGATTTGAAGGTAAGATCGTTTTCGACAACCCATAGTATTCATTCTGAATTTCCAAGGTTTAGTGGATAATTAATTAATGTCTGGAGGTACTGGAGATATTGTATAAATGTTATTACCAGATTATCATGAGATTATGGCCCTCGTGGAAAATAAACAATATCAAACGTGATACAGAGAAATGGATGGGATTCGTTTCCCACGGGGCTTGTGACTTATTTTAAAAAAACCCTCAGATTTCGGGGGGTTATATCCTTGATTTGGTTTACTTTGTGTATGGAAAAGTTAATCGCGCTAAAGATGCTAAGGTGATAGCCTGTCAATGGGATTTTCCATATTATGTTAGCATTGAGCTAACCACTATTAATTACTGTTGGACTTTGTGGAAATAACTCGTTTAAAACCTTTTACAGGTAATTTATTTGAAAGTCCATCTCTCTTCCATGGAAAGTAGAGTTCATTACCAGAAAATAGTGACAAAATACAATATTCTCCAGAGGTAATTCAGATATATTGGTATTGATATACTGTTTATTAAAATTCAGAAATTACTACAGCTTACACCCAACTCCAGAAAAGTTTTGATGAACCAGGTCTGTGTTGGAAGTACATTGAAGGCATTTTAATTTTTTTATTTGCAACGGGGAATTAGAAAAATGAAATTTATCCTAAGTTATGGAGCACGCTATGACAGCAGAAGTGAGGCGTGATGAAAAAACATTATTAGTTGTCTTTGAACTGACCTCGCCTGTTGATTACAAGACACGATAAATTACAATTAACTGCAGATGACAGATATAACGGCAAATATTGTCTTAATGTCAGAAAATATAGTAGACATTGTTATTAGAATATCTCTGACATTTTATAACATGTGAATTAAACACTGAATTTTTTATTTCAGATTTCCCCAGCATCCCTCAGCACCCATCCATCGATCCAGTTGTGCTGCACAGGGACACCCTGGAGACGGTCCATCTAAGGATGATTGACATGAAATCTGATCCTTATGTCAGACCCATCCCACACAGTACTCTCAGATGGGTAGCCTACACCCAGTTCACCTACTATATCTACCAGCGTTTAGGAAAGGGCAACAGGGAGGTAGTGCCATCATGCATGAAGGACGCCATTAGATCCATGTATCCAGAGGAAGACGGCATCTACACAGGACACAAGGAGGCTGAGGATCAGTGATGTATGGCCTGAACCCAGTGCCTGAACATGTAACTGATATCTTGATTCTACAATAGCAAAGAATGTAACCTGAAACTGGATATAAACTGTTGCAATTAGAATTGAATATTTTCTGTTGTCATTCATATCTATAAAAAACAAAGTGTTTATGAATAAAAAATAAGGTGTTTGACCTATTTGTGTTATTTTCACAACTGTTTTGTGTTTTGTATTACAGCATAAATGAAAATATGTCAAATTGTATAATTATGTATATGATTATATATTATATTGCTATCACCTGTACTTTTTATTGAGTGCATAATATTTTCATTTATCAGTATAACAGCAGTAGTTCATTTATTTGTAAATGCAGACTTTAAAGGGATTAATATTTCACAAGTGGTTACTTCTCTATTCAATTACTGATTGATAGAATGATAAAAGACAAATGAGAAATGTGTATTGTAAAAAGTGCAGTCACATTTTACTTGAGAACACATTTCATATTAAAGCTCCAACACATACAGGCCACCTTTGCTAGCCTAAATAAAATCATGCATAAAATACATTCATTCTGGAAGAGGAAACACCTTAATGTATAATTGTCTTGTAAAGACCAAAGTACTCAGATTATGCATGTCATGCACTTCAGGTTGAATTCTCTGATATGGTAGAGCTGAAATCAGAGGTTGGGTTCTGCTGTGTGTCTGAGGAGGGGTCGTTCATGAAGCATCTTAAAAATAATTTTAACACACCTTGATCAGAAACATTTCCATGTAGATGACATTTTCAAATAAATACATATAAACTGAAATCTATGAGAGTGTGAAAGTATTAAGATTAAAGATTAAATCACTTTAATGTCCATACAATTGGGAAATTTACACTCCTACTGTCATCTCAGTGGGAGGTGTCAGCTCACCTTTCAGCCACTGCCATATTAATATACAGTGATACCTCTGTACTCGACCATAATCCGTTCTGAGGTGGTGGTTGAGCACCGATTTGTTCGACCACCGAAACCAATTTTCCCATAAGAAATAATGGAAAGTATTTTAATCCGTTCTTACCATTTAGAAAAATACCTAAAATATTATAAGAACGTGTATCTAAACAACAATGAATACGTAAATGTGCACAAGCAGTACATGATAAAGATAAAGCATTATAAACCATTTTGTATAATTTACTTTACGTTTTAGAGAGTGGTTGATGGCATTAGCGTCATCATGGAAGGGGAATCCTAGGTAGGTAGGTAGGTAACGCGCCTCCAGGGGTTTTCTCGCTTCTCTCTCTCTTCCGTGGAGGTGAATCTGGCTGGGCAGTAGCCTTCCTCTATTCTTTAAGAAGGAACCTGTCCATTGTCAGTTGCTTCTGCTTCAAGATAGTGGAAATGGCTCCTACACCACTTTCATATTTTGCTACAATTTCCGTACGTCTTTGCGTACGTAATTTGCGTACGTGTTACTCCGCTGGCGGTCTGAGTCGAACTGACGCTTACCCGCTGGCCGAGGAGCGCAGCCGAGGAGCGCGTTCGGGTCGACTCGGCTAGTCGAGTACCGAAAATCTGTTCGGGGTCTGATACATTTTCTACTCGAATTTTTTGGTCGAGCACCGATTTGGTCGAGTATAGAGGCGGTCGAGTACAGAGGTATCACTGTACATACAAGTATACTGATAAGTATACAAGTATATAATGTCGAATGACGAGTGGAAACTAGACGTTTCAGAACAGGCCTTTATTATTGGCTGTGGAACAGAACACAAACAGGTGCGGGCAGGTGTCTCAATCACGCTCACGAGAATCTCTGTCTCTCACTTACGGTCTTGCCGTAAAGCAGTGTCGCAACTCATGAGCAACACTGCAGTTCTCTATGTCACCACATGACATCTCCCCCTTTTTTTTTTTTTAACTTTCATTTAGATTTCTTTTATTTATTTATTCATTTTATCTATTTATATATATATATGCAGCTCCCGCCCCAAAGACCATAGAATGCGCCGTGTGCAATAGAGACTACAGGTTTAGTCTCACGACAGGTTTGCACACCCGTCCAGATCTGGTACGGACAGACTGCGGTGAGTCCTCAGAGCGCGCAACAGAGGGCGTCTTCTCCAGAGCAGAAGAACCTATCGGAGGCGTCATCTCGTTAGCCTCGGCAGGTGGAGGTATGGGTGGATCCGCAGGCTTCCGAAGATCATCTTTGCGCAGATGACGGCGGTTGCGGCGCAGCACCACGCCCTGCGGTGTCTGAAGAAGATACGACCTTGGCGTGACGGACCTCTCGGTAACAACAGCAGGTGTCACCCAGGTCTTTTCCTGATCCAGCTTGGCGACTACCATGTCACCTGGACGTAGAGCAGGGAGGGGTCTGGCTCCGTGGCGACGGTTGTAGTAGAAAGCTTGTTTGGCCTTCTCTGTAGCATCCTTTTGCCTGACAATCTGTTTGTCGGGCCACTTCGGTTGGAGATTTTTCTCCAGCGTGGGGAGTGTTGTGCGGATCCTTCTCCCCATTAGGAGTTCAGCTGGACTGACTCCGGTAGTTGCACAAGGTGTAGATCTGTAGCACATCAGAGCGATGAGCGGATCCTCCTGTCTGAGAATTCTCTTTGCGGTCTGTACCGCTCTCTCTGCGTGACCGTTTCCTTGAGGATGGTGAGGACTGGACGTGATGTGTCTGAAGTCCATTTCTTTTGCAAACTCCCTAAATTCTGCACAGGAAAACTGAGGTCCATTATCGCTCACCACCTCCTCAGGGATCCCAAAACGAGCCATCATTGCCTTCAGTCTTTGAATGACCTGAAGGCTAGTGGTTGAAGGCAGGAGTAGTATCTCCAAGAACCGTGAGTAGTAGTCTGATACTACCAGATAATTATGTTTATTGTACTCACAAAGGTCAAGTCCAATTCTTTTCCAGGGGCGGTCCGGCAGAGGTGTGGAGATGAGTGGCTCCTTCTGTTGGGTGTGTTTCTGCTCCTGGCAGGACTTGCATTGTGACACAGTCTCTGTTATTTCAGTGGATAGACCTGGCCACCAAACAGATGAATTTGCTCTTTCTCTGCATTTTGTGAGTCCTTGATGACCAGCGTGGATCTTCTTTATGATCTCAGCTCTTTCGGATCTCGGGATGACGATCCTGTTTCCACGTGTGACTAGATAGATAGATAGATAGATAGATACTTTAGACTAGACCGTTGATCTCCGACAGTTCCTTTTTCACTTGCATATAAGCTCTGACGTTCAAAGGTACTTTATCTTTGTATTCAGGCCATCCATTTCTTATGAGCCTAATGACTGTTTGCAGTTCGCTGTCACATGCTGTGGCTATTTTGATGCTTTCTATTCGGCTCGGTGAAGCTGGGGTGCCTTGCACCACTGTGGCTACATAGCACTCTACCTCACTCTGCAGCTCCGTCGTCTCGCTGGTGTGCGTCTGTGGGCTACGTGACAGGGTATCTGCGACAACAAGGGTTTTACCTGGCACATAAATGGCTTCTGGTTTGTACCTCATGAGCCTCATGAGTAGACGCTGACATCTCAGGGGAACGTTATCCAAGCTACGGTTGTTCACCAGGGGTACTAATGGTCTGTGGTCAGTCTCTAGTCTGAACTGATCCAAGCCACACAGATATTTATCGAATTTTTCACAGGCCCACACGCCAGCTAGGCATTCCTTCTCGATCTGGGCGTAGCGTGTTTCGGCCTCGGACAGGCGACGGGAGCAGTAAGCGACTGGTTTCCACACTTCTCCATGAAGTTGAAGAAGTACCGCTCCTAATCCATAGCTGCTTGCATCTGCAGACAAGGTCGTTGGCTTTGCAACGTCGTAGAAGGCGAGAACTGGTGCTGTAGTTAGCATACTTTTAATGTTCTCAAATGCTGACTGCTGAGAAGGACCCCATGTCCAGGTGTTCTTCGTTTTGAGCAGTTCGTATAGGGGCAGGCCAACTGTGGCTAGTGCAGGGACGTATTTGCCTAGATAATTGACCATGCCGAGTACTCGTTTAAGTTCGTGCACATTCTGTGGTGGGGGCAATCGGTTGATCGCCTCAACTTTCTGGGGGTCCGGCCTCACCCCAGAGCGGTCGATCAGGTGACCTAGGAACCTTAGTTGACTCTGTCTCAAGGAACACTTTTCTTCGTTGAGCTTGAGCCCAGCTAACTCGATGCAACGTAGGACTTTGTCCAAACGGGCGTCATGCTCCTCCATGGTGGCCCCGTACACCAAGATGTCATCCATAAAGACCTGTACGCATTCCAGGCCGTCTAGGGTCTCTAACATCTTGCGTTGGAATATTTCGGGTGCACTTGTAATGCCGAAAGGTAACCTCTTAAAACAGTATCTGCCAAACGGTGTTATGAATGTTGTTAACTTGCAGCTTTCCTGATGTAAGGGGATCTGCCAGAATCCACTGGCAGCATCGAGAGATGAAAACACCGTGGCGCCACTCAGTTTGGAAGTTATTTCATCAGAGATTGGCAGGATGTAACATTCTCTTTTCACCGATTTGTTCAGTTTTGTTAGGTCCACACATATCCGGGCTTTGCCTGTGTGTTTCTTCAAGACGGGAACCATGGGAGCACACCATTCTGTTGGTTGTGTCACACGTTCAATTACACCATTTTGCTCCATCCTCAGCAATTCGTCTTTCACCTTTTGTAGCATGGGAAAGGGTACACGGCGTGCTGTATGTATAGCATGTGGCACTGCATCTTCTTTTAACTCTATCTTGACTGGTTCCGTCTTTGGCGTGCCATGTTGTCCATAGAGCTGTCGCGCCCTTGTAATCTCATCAGTTCTTCTCACTATATTCATTTTAACTGACAGACCACGGCTGAGCAAATTGTTCACATTGTGACCACGCACCACATACATTTTAGATGTATAGTCCTTGCCTTTATATTGTATGGTCACCTTAAAATAGCCTAGACACCTTAGTTTTCCTCCTGGGCTGTCCAAGGGAAGGTCAGAAGGCTGTAACACCTTTCTTTGGGTGAGAGAGTGGAATGTGTCTTCATTCATGACATTAACGTCAGCTCCTGTGTCTATTTTAAATTCAACAGGGTTTGAATCTACTTGGAGCGTCACAGTCCATGCTTCAGTCTTTTTAGTGTTTAACACTGAGCCCAGAAAGTAGGAGGTCTGCTGTCTTTTTCTTGTCTCTTTGTCTTTGTTAATTGACCTACCACTACGACATACTCTGGCCCAGTGTCCTACCTTGTGGCAGCTGTGGCACGTAGCTTTTGAAGCTGGACATCTTTCATCTGCTTTGTGATGTGATTTTCCACATTTTCCACACTTGTTTTCTGTCTCACTCCATTTTCTGCTCATTGTTGACTTGTCTTGTTTGCGTTGTGCCGTCCTGAGTGGTTTTTTATTCCTGTACTGAACCTCCTGCACTGCTGCTGCTGTATCTCCTTGCAGACTCACTTGTGCTGCGACCTCCTCTGACTGCCTCACTGTCTGGGTTGTGAGAGCCAACGTGAGATCCGGCATTAACTGTAGTCTCCGTGAGAGCTCTTTATCCTGGATCCCGACCACTATCCGGTCGCGGATGTGCTCCTCCCTCGCCGCTCCGAACTCGCAGTGCTCGGACAGTTCATAGAGGGTTCGGATGAAACTCTCCACCTTCTCTCCCGGGCGCTGGACTCGCTGATGAAAACACGCTCTCTCGTGTATTACGTTCCTCCGCGGGAAAAAGTAGTCATCGAACTTCGCCAGAACAATCTTAATGTCATCCCGGTCTTCGTCTTCGGCGAACGTGAATGACTTGAAAATGTTCTCGGCTTCAGCGCCCATAGCGTAGATAAGGCAGCTCACCTGTACTGTCCCCTCATCTCTGTCGAGTTTCGTGGCGATGCGGTATCTCTCGAAGCGCTGCCGCCAGTCCGGCCAGTCCGTCGGCTTATCAAAGGGAAAGTTCGCGGGTGGATTAAACTTAGCCATGGTGCTCCGTTTGTCTTTTACAGCGACGATCCGATCCGGGTATCTTCTGACACCATGTAGAATGACGAGTGGAAACTAGACGTTTCAGAACAGGCCTTTATTATTGGCTGTGGAACAGAACACAAACAGGTGCGGGCAGGTGTCTCAATCACGCTCACGAGAATCTCTCTCTCTCACTTACGGTCTTGCCGTAAAGCAGTGTCGCAACTCATGAGCAACACTGCAGTTCTCTATGTCACCACATGACATATAATTTAACTTTTTTTTGGCCATACCTCTTGGCGAGCCTTTTCACAGCCAGGGCTTCCATTTTTCCTCTCTTCTTGGGGGGGCTATATGTGAAGATACTTGGAACTGCATCAGGCTTTAGGATGCGCCTCTGCTTGACATTCAACAGCTTTACATTTTTGATATTAGGTGAAGATCACAAACACTAATATATCCGAATTACCTCTACATAATATTTATTATATTTCGACACTTTCCTGGTAATAAACTCTACTTTCCATGGGAGATGGATTTCACATAAATTACATGTAAAGGTTAAACTAGTTATTAATTCCACAGTCCAACAGTAATAAATGGCGGTTAGCTCAATGCTAACATAATATGGAAAATCCCTTTGACGGGCTAGCGCGTTAGCATCTTTAGCGCGATTAACTTTTCCATACACACAGTAAACCAAATCAAGGAGATAACCCCCCGAAATCTGAGGTAATTGTTGTAAATGACTAACAAGCCCCGGGGGAAACAAACCCCATCCATTTCTCTGTATCACGTTTGATTTTATTTTTTACGAGTGCCATAATCTCATGATAATCTGGTAATAACATTTATACAATATCTCCAGTAGCTCCAGACATTAATTATCCACTAAACCTCGGGAATTCAGAATACTATGGGTTGTCTGAAAACGATCTTGCCTTCAAATCCCTCTGGATTCCTCCGTGGTAAAGTGCTTATGACAGGATCCTCAGATCCTGGGTCATTTTGACCCGGTTTATCCGTGCTCTCCATCTCCGTCCTGTCTTCCCAGAAGGTATTCTAAAGAACGACGGACGAATGGACGGACGAATACACGAACAATTACATCACTGCTTCGAAGCATGGCGTAAAAAGTATAATCAGTCGTATTTAAAAACAAAAAAAAATTCAGATCAATATTTTAGTGGTTTTAGAAAGTGTAGTGGTGCAGCAGTCTAGGACATGACCACATACAGTAATAAAGGTTCAATCATAGGTCACCAACATTCACACTTGTTCTAAGTAATACAGTACAGCATATCTTTGTGGCATCAATTTCTTTATGTAAACCATGAGATGTTGGAACACACAAATGAAAGATTCCAAGTAAACATGATTTTACCCACATAAAATGATACCTTAAATGTGTTGAATGGTCACTGACTTTGGGATGAAGATTTGTTACTTTAACAGCAGCTGTAAATATTTTTTTATGTTCCATTTTGAACAGCTGGGAGATTCCAGACTCGTTTAATTATCAAAAAAATGTAAAAGCCAAAAATTTTAAATGTTTTGTACCGTTTTCAACAAAAAAAAACACCCTCCTGTTTGTAATGTCCTGTCCACATGATGGATTTTTTTGAAAATGCAACTTTTTGAAAAAGCATTCGCGTCCACACGACTGCTTTCAGAAAAATCTCCGTCCACACGTAAACGCATCAGTGCGTTTTCGGAGACGGCTATAAGCATGCCAAACCATGTGGTTTGGCATGCTTATGTTTTGATGTCACAACACACGGGGCCCATAAATATAACGTCACAGAGGTTTTCGTCGCAAACCTCGTCGTCGCAAAGTCTAGGTAGACTACATCTTGTGTAGACGGTGTAACCTGAAAGAGATCAGTGACGGTGATGATGGTGGTGTGTAAGATGACTCTGGTGGTGAGGAAGATGAAGAGGGCAAAGGCAGAGCAGAAGACGAAATGGTGGAAGCTGAAAAAGGAAGAGTGTTGCAGGACTTTTAGGAAGGAGTTAAGACAGGCTCTGGGTGGTCAGGAGGTGCTTCCAGATGACTGGACAACTACAGCTAATGTGATCAGGGAGACAGGTAAGAGAGTACTTGGTGTGTCATCTGGAAGGAAAGTAGATAAGGAGACTTGGTGGTGGAATGAGGAGGTACAAGAGTGTATACAGAGAAAGAGGTTAGCTAAGAAGAAGTGGGACACTGAGAGGACTGAGGAGAGTAGACAGGAGTACAGGGAGATGCAGCGTAAGGTGAAGGTAGAGGTAGCAAAGGCTAAACAAGAAGCTTATGATGACTTGTATGCTAGGTTGGACAGTAAGGAGGGAGAGACTGATCTATACCGGTTGGCAAGACAGAGAGATAGAGATGGGAAGGACGTGCAGCAGGTTAGGGTGATTAAGGATAGGGATGGAAGTCTATTGACAGGTGCCAGTAGTGTGATGGGAAGATGGAAAGAGTACTTTGAAGAGTTGATGAACGTGGAAAATGAGAGAGAACAAAGACTAGAAGAGGTGACTGTTGTGGACCAGGATGTAGCAAAGATTAGTCACGATGAAGTGACGAGGGCACTGAAGAGGATGAAGAGTGGAAAGGCAGTCGGTCCTGATGATATACCTGTAGAGGTATGGAAGTGTCTAGGAGAGGTGGCAGTAGAGTTTCTGACTGGGTCGTTCAACAGGATCTTAGATAGTGAGAAGATGCCTGAGGAATGGAGGAGAAGTGTGCTGGTGCCCATTTTTAAGAACAAGGGAGATGTGCAGAGTTGTGGCAAGTACAGAGGAATAAAGCTGATGAGCCATACAATGAAGTTATGGGAGAGAGTAGTTGAAGCTAAACTAAGGGCAGAAGTGAACATTTGTGAGCAGCAGTATAGTTTCATGCCAAAAAAAGAGTACTACAGATGCAGTATTTGCTTTGAGGATGTTGATAGAGAAGTACAGAGAAGGCCAGAGGGAGCTGCATTGTGTTTTTGTAGATCTGGAGAAAGCTTACGACAGGGTGCCCAGAGAGGAACTGTGGTATTGTATGAGGAAGTCTGGAGTGGCAGAGAGGTATGTTAGAGCGGTGCAGGACATGTATGAGGACTGTAAGACAGTGGTGAGGTGTGCTGTAGGTGTGACAGAGGAGTTCAAGGTGGAGGTGGGACTGCATCAAGGATCAGCTCTGAGCCCCTTCTTGTTCGCTATGGTGATGGACAGGCTGACAGACGAGGTTAGACAGGAATCTCCATGGACTATGATGTTTGCAGATGACATTGTGATCTGTAGTGAGAGCAGGGAACAGGTGGAGGAGAAGCTAGAGAAGTGGAGGTTTGTCCTGGAAAGGAGAGGAATGAAGGTTAGCCGCAGTAAGACAGAGTACATGTGTGTGAATGAGAGGGACCCAAGTGGAATAGTGAGGTTAGAGGGAGAAGAGATCAAGAAGGTGGAGGATTTTAAGTACTTAGGCTCAACAGTCCAGAGCAATGGAGAGTGTGGAAAAGAGGTGAAGAAGCGTGTACAGGCAGGATGGAACGGGTGGAGGAAAGTGTCAGGTGTGATGTGTGATAGAAGAGTTCCAGCTAAAATGAAGGGAAAGGTGTACAAAACTGTGGTGAGACCAGCGATGTTGTTTGGCCTAGAGACAGTGTCACTGAAGAAAAGACAGGAGACAGAGCTGGAGGTAGCAGAGATGAAGATGCTGAGGTTCTCTTTGGGAGTGACCAGGAAGGATAGGATCAGGAATGAGTACATCAGAGGGACAGCACATGTTTGAGGTTTTGGAGATAAAGTCAGAGAGGCCAGACTGAGATGGTTTGGACATGTCCAGAGGAGAGATAGTGAATATATTGGTAGAAGGATGCTGAGTTTTGAACTGCCAGGCAGGAGGCCTAGAGGAAGACCAAAGAGGAGGTTTATGGATGTAATGAGGGAAGACATGAAGGTAGTTAGTGTGAGAGAAGAGGATTCAAAGGACAGGGCTAGATGGAGGAAATTGATTCGCTGTGGCGACCCCTGAAGGGAAAAGCCGAAAGGAAAAGAAGAAGAGGTTTTCGTCGCAAGCAAGACGTCAGCGTTTTTAAAAAGTTGCGGATACACAGTCCACACAACGCAGACCAAGCGTTTTTTTAAAAATCCACCTAGGCCAGCGTTTTCAAAAAGTTGCAACAAAAATGCAACAAAAAAGTTGCGTTTTCAAAACGTTCCGGCATCGTGTGGACGGGGCCTCAGTTGTCACAAGGAACATTTTGCAAGTAACCCAACATCCACCCACACCTCTGGAATGCTGGGAATTTTTTTTTTTAACCCTTTCCCCAGAGAGAAGAAATCAGATGTACTATGGTCCTTTAACGCATTTTTATTAATTTCACTTTGACATCATTACTGAGACCACATGATGTTCCACTTTAAATTCACTCTAAGCGCTGATGTAACTAACAAGTAGACAGCAGTTGAGAATCAAATGCAAAACAACTTACCAGAGACAAATTAAGTTTATCATGTTGCACACACACACTAATGAAAACATGAGGGAAAAGAGAAAAGCAACATGCTGAATAAAAACAGGACAAAAGTTTTGTTTTTAGTCTTATTCATTACACACTTGAGAAACAAACCAACGATTACTCTGAGAGGAAGTCATCTATTAAGTTTCAGTAGCACATCAATATGTTACGTGGCCTTTCCTGAACCAAATTTATTCATACTATACATGGAGAGCTTTACAGCATATGTGGGGTCATTAAAGGCTCAGTTCAAATAAAAATGTATCTCCACATCCAATATTATTCGTCCCAAATTTGGAAAATCCTGGTTCAATTGTGAAATGTTCTAACTTTTTTCAGACTTCACATCTTCAAAAACCCAATTAAAATGAATACAAATTCATCTCTGCCTTTGATAAAAAGAAAATTCATTGATGTTTGGAGTTTTCAAGTTATGTCTGGGGTGGATCTAAAAAATGATTGATTAGATTTATTGGACTAGATTCAGGACAGATATTGTTTCTTCTACATTCCAAGATAGGGCTTCCTTATATTTTGCCCATATTATGTAAAATTAAACCAACTCATGCACTTTTCTATTAGGATGTTCCAACTAATTGGAGCTATTTTAACATCCAATTACAATATCACGGCAAAATTATACTGTGTCTTGAATAATAAATTACACTAATCTCCACATAATGAAAAAATGGAATAGCTTAAACATTAATAAGTGCAGCCTCTTGTCTTTTAGAGGCCTGGATGCTTAATAACTGCAGTTGTGTAATAATGGTGTTTTAGTGACAGTGGTGTGCTCTCATTACCGTCCAATTGAAATTTGAGGTGTCAGATTCCCTCAGAAAATTTTTTTGAAAATAAAAGTTCTGTAGGTTATGTGTAGACATGGAGAATGGCGATGTTGCTGTTAATTTGTAGGTTTTCATTTCTGTGACAAGCATTCTCTGGTTTCACGGTAATTGGTTTGGCGTAAAATCCACATTTTTTTTCTCCTTTCAGTTGAACTCAACCTTTAAATGAACTGTAAACCAATCTCATATAAATTTAATATTTTAAAGCTACAATATGCAGTGTCTCCACATTCAAATAAATAGGTTGTGTCAACTAGAGAGTCGAGGCCTCACCCCCTTACAATCTACCGGCTTTCGAAATGAGAGTGGCACAACTGTAATCTATCCAATGTAAGGGTGGCGCTTCCCCAGAAATGTTGCATCGTTTAACAGCCAGACTTTGAAGATGTCGAGCGTGAAGGATAAGCAGTTAGGAGACAGAGTGGTGGGTAAAGTTCAACCCCAGAAAGCATTGAGAACACAGGTTAATTTACTGCATTGATAAGAGACTTTCTGATAGTTGTTCAGCATTCAGGGGACATTTATGTAATGAAATTTACTCTACACTATCATACTCCTATATAATTCATCCATTAAAACAATGACTTCGAAGTAGTCCTAACATTACTTAGACACCACTGAAACAATCACGAGTGATAATCATTCAACAGAAATCAGGGATAACACTAATACACCCGTTGTAAAGGGTTTCCAGCTCCAACTGACATGGAAGTAAAAGAAATAGAAACAAGAGAAATAGAACTCACTGATAACCACCACCCGGAATGGTCAGCACACCCCAGATACACCAACCCCCAGTGTCTACACTCCGAAAGAAGAGTTTAAAATTCACTTTACAGAAATCTTACACAGCTCTAATAAGCTCGGAGGAAGTCAAAGCAGCCATCCTGATTAAATATCAATAATTGTAAAAAGCAGTGACAACAATCAAAATTTTCAATAGAATGTGAGACCTCAATACTTAAAATTGGTGCAAGAAAACTAGTCTGAAGTGCCGTAAATAACAAAGCTTGACAGAAGCGTGGCTAACTGGTTGCATACAGCAGAGCCTGTGTTCGTCCTGCTCATACCATATGGTCAAAAACATGCATCAAATCAAGAGTGAACTAGACCAAATTATTCAAGCTGGTTCAGAATCCTAGTCTCTTTATTCTAAACCTGCTTGTAAGCTGAAAAGTAAAAGATCAGTGCATTCCAGAAAGGTACATATATGTAGAAGTGCCAAGGTGAATGAACAAATTCAATGATGGGCCAATAAGTAACAGCAGACCCATTAGCATCCCCTAAAAAATTAGCTTGTTATCTGTATCACAGCTCTAGAGCAAAACGGAGAAGAGTAACCACACGACACTAAAACAATGGCCCTGTTTTTAAAAAAGCTTTTTTGTTTTCTTTTCTAGCTTACTTTTAAGAAAACATGTGGTTGCAAGTACAGACTTTTGCTCGTGACCCAACACCCGCCGTACACCCCGTTTTCCACTCAACAAAACCAGGTCATAGATTCAGTCTAGTTCATCGGTCACCGCTTCCATCATTCTCTGGTGTGCCTACAGACGGCCGAATTCCACCACTTCCTCCCTCATGATGTGCTGCTCGTCTGCACAGGCACTGCTGCTTTTAGTGCTTGCAAATCAGACAGCCCAGTAGTTTTACATTGAATAGCTTAAAGATTTTCTACCTAACAAGATTCTGTGTTGTTTGGGTGCTGATGGCTGATGGAGGAGGGAAAGGGGAGTTTGACTCAGGGCTGGGTTATTTTGAAGTGGGGGCAGGAAAAGGCAATGTGCATTAGAGTAGTTGTGAATGTGAGGATGTCAGTGGCAGACGTTTTGGGTTAATCATTCAGTTTTGCTGCGCTTCACAGCTCCGGGAAGTTTCTCTTGTAACCTGGGTTGGAAGACAAGAAACAAGTGAAATCAGGGGAACTGAATTATGAACACTTACAGCAAACTAGTTTCTAATAGATCACTTACTTGGCCATTGTGTTGTTGATCTGAGTGCGTGCCAGGTCAATGTACTGGTCGATCTGGGTCTGGAAGGAGAAAAGTGATCATCTTCTCACCCGTGATTTGTACACTGATTTTTCATGTATTATCCTGTCGTGTTTATTCAGAAGATGATGCCAGCAACATGTTTTAGTTGAACCAGAAGCAACGAAAGTCTAGGAATGTCAAAAGTTGCGGACTTTTTCCACAAGATTAACATGTCAGTTGATATCAATATGATTGGCTGTGAAAAGGTCATCATAAATGAATCCCATCAATGAGTGGCACCATAATTACACAACACCGGTATGGTTGTTGTCAGCTTTGTGCCTTGGGGCCACTGAATGGGTGAGGAAGATCACTGGACAGGAACATTAATAGATTTTGATGAATACATTAAGCAACGACCACAGTCTACTTGCAAAAAATCTTTAACTTTATGGACATTTATAGGTATAGATTCTTGCTGAAGAACACTGAACAATACATATTCAATTGATAATTTGTTACAGGTTTGTAAGTCCAACCTCAATACTTAAAGGTTGAGTCATAGTCACAATAACAAGCCTGTATTACCATATTGGCCCAAATAGAAGACGACCCTGATTATAAGATGACCCCCTCTTTTTCAAGACTCAAGTTTTAAAAGAGACTTTTTGAACACCAAATTTTTATACAGAAAATAATTGCAGTACATCTGAAACAAATGATTCTAACAATATATTCAATATATTTGATCACATTGCAATTTTTTGAAGACTGCCTCATTTATCACCATCATCTTGAAGTTCCCATCATAACTTCTCCTCAGCTGCCAGTTAACCTGGCCGATCTTCAACCCACTTTTCTCCAGATTGTCACTATGTTTCTCCAATTCCTGTTATCTCTTCTCTTATTTTCTTCTCTTCTTTCTTACCACTACTTTTTATTTTTCTTCTTTGTGACGGGTTCGCTTTGGCCTGTGGACTGAAGTTCAGCATTCGCTTTAAAGATATCTGGCGCCATCTAGCGTTGGGAATGGGTATAATCAGGGGTGGACAGTAACGGAGTGAATTTACTTAAGTACTGTACTTAAGTACAGATTCTGAGGATTTTTACTTTACTCAAATACTATAATTCTTTCATACTTATTACTGAAATACATTTCCAAGGCAAAGATTTTTATTCTTACTCGAGTTAATTTCTGAGAAGGGTCATGAATACTCGTTACTTTTAGGTTTGCCTGTTGTTTTTTTGCCCCCCCCACCAAAAAAAAAATGCAATTGGCCACACGCAGTGTGAAGGAAACCTATCACAGTACACTTTCTCAACTGAGATTTACGTAAAAGCGGAAATATGTCATCCCCTACCCAATCAGCTCAAAACAAGACTGCGGAGGCAATGGTGATATCAGTTCATGTGATCACATGAACTGATATCAGTAAGAGATCACCCAGCCTGCATCAGGACTGATGTCTTACATCACATACATCACCAGTACAATGATGATAAAATCAAAGTAGATTGACTTCATCCTTCTCAAGATGTACTGGTAACTCAGTGACTCAATGCTGATGGGAATCTTCTCCTCCAGATGATATCTGTGCAGGAAATCTCAGGGGTCTGAGACAACGCTAAAATGACAAGATTCATCGTGGCCCGGGACTGTAGATCAAACTCACCTTGTTCTTCTCGTAGATCGGAGGAACGGTGAAGAGGAGGATGTCAGCTGGTGAATGAAGACAAAACATGTCAGAAACAGTCAAATCACAGGGTCACACACACACACACACCCACACACCAAAATAAAGTCTTGTCTCATTCAGTTTTATCATTTAATTTAAGACAGAAAGGTCACTTTTGTTTCATAAAAGCCAACAATAGTGGTTGATACACCACAACAAACAGTGCTGACTGGTTCCAGACAGAACGATTCATCCCTCTAGAGAACACGTCTCTTAATGTTTTGGAGTCCGGTGGCGGTGTGCTTTACACCACTGGCTCCGATGCTTAGCACTGCACTGGCTGAAGTCAGAGAATCGAACCGCCGATCGCAGAACATTGGACGACCTGCTCTACCGTGCATTCTACCACTGAGCCACTGTTGCCCCCAGTGGGTGGGGCAGTCAATTTCACTCATTTCCAATCACTTCCACTTTGTTATAGCGCTAGAAGCAGTTGAATGCTCAGTCGCAAAAAAATTTCCCAGTTGGACTTCTTGCACAGGCGGCATTGTATCAATTCACTGAGATCCTCAAGCGACCTGTTAAGAAATGTTTCTAGAAGTAGTCTGCATGTCTAGATGCTTCATGTTATACCCCTGTGATCATGGAAGTGATTGGAACACCTGAATTCAATGATTTTGGCAGCCAAAATATAAATATCCAAGCTTTTTAAAGTATCCAAGTGAAAGTGGCGTTAATCTTCAGTCCCGCTTACCCAGGATGAGGATGGTGATTCCATTGAAGACGGCTCCAATGTAGGTCAACAGCCACATGAACACAGCCAGCTGTGGGAGAACAGCAAAATAAAAATCTGTCAATATGTGATTATTATTTGACTAAAGCAAGTGGTTCTATGGAAATATCATGCTTATAGTTCAATATGATAGGAACTTGCCCAAGAATTCCCTCCCTGTATAACTTAAAGAATCAATTTATTTGCAATGTTTTTGATCCTTGATCATAAAATCAAGCAAATTGGTGAGAAAGAGAAACAATCCTGCGTAGGAAGTGGTTAAATGTTGCTGCCCATCACATTCAGCCGGCTGGGACAGGAACCTCAAATGTCAGAGTAACATTACAAATCTACTTGTAATCATTAAATTTGGCCACATTCTGTCCAGACTGCATAATGTCACAATGCAATTGACGTCTGTCACTTATCAAACCAGAAATTAACAGGAAGCCAATGGAATGCAACATTCAGAATAAAGCAGCAGTGATGAAGACATTTGTAAATAAACAAATCAACAGATTGCTCATAAAAACCTCCAACATGAACGAGCTGATCGTTAGATTGATCGTTAATCCACAGGTAAAGACACAAGCTGCTCAGAAAATGATAAATTCAGATTTAATCCTTTGAGGCATGCATTCATGACCTTTAACACACTAATCGGTAGCAGTAGCTCCTTTAGCAACAAGCAGGCGTGACTCATATGAGACAAATATTATTATTATGTGTCATATACAATAGACTGCAGATGACTGTGAGGTGAGATTGGCAGTACAGTGCGCCCTCGTACTTTGCAGTTAATGTTTTCCAGGAACTACACGGGATTAAGGAATCCGATGCCGTCAGCCAATAGAATGTGTGTGCAGTATCACGTGACTGCCTACCAAAAATCCACGATGAGGTGGAGTCACAAGTGTTGATGCGAGAATGTGCGAGGGCGCACTCTAGACATCTTAGTTTTATCTCTAACAGTGTGTGTTATCAGTGAATAACGTTCCAATATGTTTGTGTTTTTAAAAAGTAACTGCACTACTTTATTTTCTTTGGGTTCATAGGTGCTTGAAAACAAGCAATGTTCTATTCTCCAGATAACAATCATTCAAATTTACACACACAACCACTGGAGTTCAGCCAATGATTACTGCTGCACAGACCAGAGCTATTTAAAGCCTGAACCCAGGAGAAGAGTTTTTAATGAGATGGCATACAAAACAGGCTCCAGAAATAAATCATGTCACACAACCGCGTCACAAGGTGCGACCTGCACACCTTCAGGGAGTCAACGAGGTCTTCGACCAGGAAAAGGCGGCTCATCTGCTTCAGGGCTCGGTTGATGTAGGTCAGACTGGTGTCCACATGCTTGCGGAACGTCTCAGGGGGGATGCTGACATCCTTTTCTATAAGTGATCTGGACCAACAGAGAAGGACAGAAATGTGGCATCAAAATTAGGTTCAGCACCAGAAGTAGAAACACGACATAACCAGGCAGTAACTTGTTACTCAAGACATGCAGGTAGAGACGGACTCAGGTCCTTTAAACTACAAAGTACAACAGACCTGATAACCTGAGGGTTATTATGGTCTGTATGGTAAATAGTCGGTACTTACATAACACTTTTCTTGTCTGAATGACAACAGCATTCACTGGCTGACAGACACCCTTTCACACAATCTGGGGTTCACGATCTTGTCCAAGGAAACTTCATCACCTTTTCTGAGATTTCTTATTTTCAATCCTCATTTTCCAGTCTATAACTGTAAAGTTAAGCCGGAACCTTTTCACATTTTTTAAATTTAAAAAGTCACAACATTCTGCAGGTTTTTGAAATAAAAAAACCTGCAGAATTACTCGTGATAAATGCGTTCCAGGACCAAACGCGAAAACAAAATTCCGCAATATAGCAACCAAGTATTTTATTATTTATGGTAATTTAAATGTTCATGAACCGTCCCCATACTGATATTTACCTTTTCCCGCACTCAGATTTGTAACACCCCTGGTGTTTCTAATGGTGGGCAAGAAAGACACACGATCTTCCCTGAATGGTCAGTACTTGGCATCCAGCCTTAACAAAGAACGACTGACAACGACCTCCCGCTCAGACTCTCTCACGCCCCCTTCTCAGTCTCACAACACATGCAGAACACAGACGTAGGCCAACTCAAGACAACACACACAAACATCAACATGAGTTATCAAAGACTGTTAAAAACACTTTTGTATTAAAGAGGAGTTGCAGGAGGAACCATGAGTCTCGAATTGCAGTGCACACATGGATGCTGTCAGCCAATAGCATGTACGTACGGTATCGCGTGACTACCTACTTACAATCAGCGATGTACTGAGGTGTGTCTTGAAGCGCAAATAAGTGAAGGATTACTGGTCTGCAGGTTGATGCTCCAGTAACTCTGGGTCAACAGCACTGATCACAAGCAGAAGAGTAAGCTCACATCTGAATGGCTCACAGCAGCCTTAGATATTCTAAGGTTTTTCCTTTTCACGTAAAATCATCACCTTCACTCAGGTTGATTTGGTTTTTATTAAATTATATTTGATCTGTATTGAGTCAAGTCAACTAGACATTAAGGAAAAGCTTGAAGACACTGTCTCTCATCCAAGAGGCTTCTTGTGTCATGAACTTGTGAAATTTGATGCCATTGTTAGATCAAATTTTGATTTTTTATCGTCAGTACCAGGAGAACTCGGCAACAAGAAATAGGCAACCACACTTCTACAGATACTCTGATCCACATAATTTGTGTCTATTACTTTGAACCGTCTGATTTATTGGATATCAGTTTAAACTCTTCCATTTTAATGTCCTCAGTCACCCTCTAACAAAATCTTCAGTTACAGATATAAAATGTTTTGTGAATCCTAACCATTAAATTTCATCCTGAAATAAGATTTGTTTTTTTGTTTGTCCCCAGTAAGACAAAGGAATTCCCTCAAATGGAACAGACTACCTGAACACGATGCTCCAGTTCTTGTCAACAAAATCAGGGCATAAATGTCAGTCACACTAACCTCATGAATGGAAATACTAGTGAACGAATCAGTAAAAAACCAAAAAAAAAAAACCGAGACAGCTTTTAGCTGCACCCTCTTCTTTTTTATCCAACGACAAACACCTTCAAGCATATACAGACATGAATTCAAAAGTTATATTCACCTGCAGGTGTTCAGCAAAGGCGGCTGACTGCCTGCAGGTGACCTGGACAAGCAACGAGGTGTAAAGGCGTAGAGCAAAGTACAGTGGTACCTCGACTTACGAATGCCTCTTACGAAATTTTCTACTTACGAAACGCCTCAACAGGAAAGTAGTGCCTCCAGTTACGAAAGGTAAGTATGGGTTGCTTCTCGCAGCTCCCAAAGGTTCCTGAACGCAACATTCTTATAGCTGCTCTGCCATTGGCTATTACCTAACATCCTGGCCTCCCATTGGCTAAGAGGGACATCCCCTTAGCCTAAGAGCTGCATAGACACCTGCATAGGTGTCTATGCAGCGTCCTCGTCATTCAGCCCTCGACCCATGACGTGTTCTGATAGTTTTGCGTAAATATATTAACTTTCTCAATATTCGCTATGGACCCCAAGAAAGTGACGGAGAAAAGAGGAAAATAAAAGACGAAGAAAATCGATTTTTGGCCATACAAACAAAGCCAGAGATAATGGAAAAGAATGAAAAATGGACGCGTTTGGTTGATCTCACCAAAGAATATGGCCGTAATGCATATACAATCGCCACGTTATTAAAACCAAAGGAAGTTTAAGTAGAGTGTAAGGCATTGCGTGGGTGGTTGGAGAAGTTCAAAAGGAGGACTGGAATTCACTTTGCTGTTCGGCATGGTGAGGCAAGAGTGCAGGAACCAAAGAGGGCAAAAAACAATGAGGACAGCAGTTAAGGGGTAAATGACCATTATTTTTATTCTTTACTCCATTCTTTGTTTTTTATATTATGTACAACTCTCATTTATTGTGTAATAATCTAATTGTAAAACGTATTTGTTACACGTTTTGATGCATTTTTATGCTTTATAAAACATTTATGTCTGAATTTTGGGGGGCTTGGAATGGATTAAGGATTACGAAATTTTCTACTTACGAAATTTCTTCCAGAACCAATTAATTTCGTAAGTAGAGGTACCACTGCATAGGATCTGTGCACTCTCCTACACTGAGGAAAAGGTTCTTCTGAAGCATTTCTACAGTCCAAACAGGATGTGGTCTTACTTGAATGGGTGTCCCTCGCTGGACTTCTGCACAGCCTGAACAACGGACTTGTAGATGCGGAAAGTGATGGTGACACAAAGCAGGGCGAGCAGTAGATAGGAAACCACGCTGATGACGCTGAAGGCTGCCAGCGACAGCAGCATCAGCATGGACAGGCCAAACACCACGCCCGACTTCTTGGGGTCTCGCCAGTGGACAAGATCCTTCACTGTAGGAATGAGAGGGAAGTTAAATTTAATAGGCCTACAACTATATAACACCTGGTTGTTATGTGATGAAATGCCAAGTCCCAACAAATGTTTCTAAAAAAAGCCAAATCAGAATGACGTTGAAGGGCGAATTAAAAAAAGGGAGAACAAGTGAGAGAAGATGTATGGATTACACAGAATCATATTCCTCTGTCCCTGTGACCTGCTACGGTGGATGAAGTGGTAGAAAATGAATGAATGAATATTCCTCTGTGCAGTGTGAACCGTGAGTCCGAGTTCTCCATCTATCTGTTCGTGTACGGATTGAAAAAGAAATTTTCACTTTTAAAAGGCAAAAACCAAACTCAGGAACAGGCAGGCATGAACTTAGTTGCACCCATAATGATAATAACAATAGTAAAATACCATATAAGTGTTATTTAGTCTGTGGTATTTATTCTGAAGGTAAAGTCTCAAACCTCTCAACCCTACAGATGTTATTATCTCCTATTCATGTCACACTGTACACAGGATTACAGCATCCGTTTGTGCAGAGTTCATTTGCAAAAGAAAGTACTGCATCTCTGGGATGCGCTTCAAGAAAAAATTGTGCATCCCAACATGACGTTTATGCATCCCAAAAGTGAGAATATACAGTAGAAGTATACACAAGGATTGAGTTTTGTCAATAGTACAATATAAAAACTAATCAAATTTTAATGTTTTTATTAATAACTTCATAACTGTTTAAGTAAAAAGGAAAAAAAAAGAAAAATTCTGCTCTGTATTAGTTTCATCAAAATGTTAAAGCCTGGTAATCATTTAAAAAAAAGTTTAACAAAGACGTAATACAGGGGTTTTTTTTTCTTCACTTTTCAATCAATAGTTTTCTTTGCCTTTAATTCATATACTGCATTCTCCTGTGGACTCTAAACTGACAGCTTTCTCCACAAAATTTGAGTAATATCTGTCAGTAATATCTTTCATTAACTTGATTTTTTATGCAAGAAAACACTCATTGTCACTTTCTTTTTCTCAAACTTTCGCATCTTTTTCGGAGGCATGGTGATAGTCAATCAACCATTATTTACATAGCGCTTAAGCACATCAGCAGACATTTCAAAGCACTTTGACAGAAACCCAACAGGATTCTCCAAGAATAAGCGAAATCTTATGTTTGCTCTAGAGCAAAGGTGGCAAACTCATTTTCAGAGAGGGCCATGTCAGCATCATGGATGTCCTCAAAGGGCAAGACATAAGTCAATGCAATGTAAAATAAATAACTACTTCTTAATGTTAAATACATTACTAACTCAAGTTAACATTTCAGTTTTCTTATTGCTGTTACAACTTTAACAGAGCAATATGAAATCCTTTTATAACTTTTTTGTCAATGTCAATACTATACTATCAAGGTGTTAAAGGTACGATATTATGCTTTTATTAATTCATGTCATACAGCTACCAGATGTCCAACTACACTGCATTTGAACTGTCTTGCCCCAAAGTGATCCATGGTCTTCAATATCTTTGACTGAATATTTATAAAATGTCTTCCGCCCTGAAAAGCTGTGTGTTAATGGGGCGTGGCTCTCAGCTCCATTTCTCCTCCTCCCTCTGAACTGCCTCTATCAACAACTCCCTCCCCCCCCCGCGTTCACGTGCGATTTGTTTGCATGAGCCGCTTCGACACGCAGAACTAACACAGTTTAAATGAAACATGGAAGGGTTAAGACTTGAGTACTATATATAGATAGATAGATAGATAGATAGATATATACTTTAATGATCCCAAGGGAAATTCAGGTGACATCTGCTCGCAAGAGATACAATAAATACAATAAATACACACATGACAGAAAGTATAAGTAACATTATATACATGCTGTTACATAATTATAACAACAGGAAAAAGAATAGCCTAAAATAAAAGGAAGAAAGCATAGGCACATGGGAGAAGAAGAGAAGAAAGAGCTTTGGGAGTCGATGAAGTGTGATGAGTAACACGTGAATGAGCCGAGCTGATAACTGGTTAAGGACCCCCACAAGTGTCCCACAGCGCATCCACAGTGCGTCCCAGACCCCCCACGTCTATCCTTTCTCACCCGACCTTGATGACCCTGCGGCTTCAGACCCCCTCCTCCTGAGAGAGTGGTTGTGCCCCCTGATGGCACGAGGCACAAAGGAGGTCCTGAGTCTCTCAGTGGAGGAGCTTGGTGACAGCAGTCTGCCACTGAAGGAGCTCCTCTGCTGGGTGATGGTGGTGTGCAGGGGGTGGGTGGTGTTACCCAGGATCGACCTAAACCTGGACATAGTCCTCCTCTCTAGGACAGTCTGTATCGAGTCCAGATCCTGACCGATCACAGAGCTAGCCCTCCGGATGAGCCTGTGGATTCTCTCTGTGTCCCGTTTCCTGGCACCACCACCCCAACACACAATGGCGTGAAACAGCACACTGGACACAATGGACTGGTAAAACAGTCTGAGCAGATTAGAGCTGACGTTGAAGGAGGCCAGCCTCCTCAAGAAGTACAACCTACTCTGACCCTTCTTGTATACACAGTCCAGGTTGTGCGACCAGTCCAGTCTACTGTCCAGCTGCAGCCCCAGGTACTTATAAGTCCCCACAACGTCCACCTCCTTACCCCCGATGACTACTGGCTGTGGGGAGGGTGGTGCCCGCCGGAAATCCAGCACCATCTCCTTGGTTTTGGAGATGTTCAGCTGAAGCTCGTTCCGCTGACACCACCCCACAAAGTCCGTCACCACTCTCCTGTACTCCCTCTCATCACCCCCCCTGATACATGCCACAATTGCAGTGTCATCAGAGAACTTCTGCATGTGGCACGTACCCGAGTTGTGTTGGAAGTCTGTTGTGTAGAGGGTGAAGAGAAGGGGGGAGAGTACCGTTCCCTGCGGGGCCCCGGTGCTGCTGGTCACCACTGATGACAGACAGTTCCCCATACGGACGTACTGGGGTCTGTCTGTTAGATAGTCCGTGATCCAGCTCACGAGGTAGGGATCCACACCCATGGATGACAGTTTCTCCCGCAGGAGCCGGGGCTGGATGGTGTTGAAGGCGCTCGAGAAGTCGAAAAAGAGCACCCTCACTGCACAACTCCCGACATCCAGGTAGGAGAGGGCCCGGTGGAGGAGATACAGGACTGCATCATCAGCCCCAACTTGTGGCCGGTAGGCGAACTGGAGAGGGTCCATCGCACCCTGCACCAGGGGACGCATGAGCTCCAGGACCAGTCGCTCTAGGGTCTTCATCACGTGCGACGTGAGAGCGACTGGTCGATAGTCGTTGAGCTCAGTGGGGCGTCTCCGCTTGGGTACAGGGACGATGCAGGATGTCTTCCACAAGGACGGGACCCTCCCCAGCCGGAGACTGAGGTCGAAGACCTGGTGTAGGGGTCCGCCCAGTTCGGCAGCACAGGCCTTGAGGAGTCTAGGGGGGACCTGGTCTGGTCCGGCCGCCTTCCTTGGGCGAAGCCTCCGCAACGCAGACGTCACCTGTTCCACGGTGATGGCCGTAAGTGGGGGCGCGGCACGTTGATCCCTCCGGCCGGGGGGTCCGGCAGTTGGGGTGGGGGAAGGATCTGGGTTTGGGCTGAAGTAAGTGGGCGAGGTGGACGGAGAGGGAGAGGGGGATGCAGATAAGCCGGACGGAGAGGGGGAGAAGGAGGTTGGTGGAGTCGGATCAGATGGGCCGGGGGAACTCAGGGGACAGGCGCATGGAGTGATGGGGGAGCTGAACCGATTAAAAAAGCTGTTAAGTTCATCAGCTCTCTCCACGTTCCCCTCCACTGTACCGCGGCCCTCTCCATAGCCGGTGATGGCCCTCATGCCACTCCAGACCTCCCGCACTTGGTTGCGCCCAAGCTGGTTCTCCAGCTTCCTCCTGTAGCTGTCCTTGGCCTCCCTCAGGCAGAGTCTCACTTCCTGCTGAGCCTCTCTCATCGCATCCTCGTTCCCACTCCTGAACGCCCGCTTCTTCCTGTTCAGGACAGCCTTCACCTCCTTTGTTACCCATGGTTTGTTGTTTGGGTAACACTTGACTGTCCTGACAGGGACCACTGTGTCCACACAGAAGTTCATATAATCTGTAAAACACTGAGCTGCCCCCTCAATGTCTTCCCCATGTGAGCCCACAATAACATCCCAGTCGGTGGTCTGGAAGCAGTCCCTCAGCGTCTCCTCTGCTTCCGGGGACCACCTCCTGACCTGCCGTGTTGTTGCTGGCAGCCGTTTCACCAGCGGGATGTAGGTGGGCTGAAGGCACACTAGGTTGTGGTCCGATCTGCCTAGTGGGGGGAGGGGGGTGGCGGTGTATGCCTCCTTGGCATTCGTGTAAAACAGATCGATGGTTCTGTTCTTCCGTGTGGGACAGTCTACACACTGGGACATGGTGGGGAGACATGAGTCCAAGGTGACGTGGTTAAAGTCCCCCGTGATGATGACAAGCGCCTCCGGGTGCCGGGTCCGAAGATCAGAGGTGGTCCCACAGATGGTCTCTCGTGCAGTCTCTGGGTCTGCACGTGGAGGGATGTAGACGGCGAGGACAATGACGTGTGAAAATTCACGCGCCAAGTAGTAGGGCCTGATGCTAACAGCTGTTAGCTCCAGATCCCTGTTGCACAGCGTGGTTTTCACGGTCACATGTCCTGGGTGACACCATCTGTTGTTGGTGTAGATGATCAGACCGCCTCCCTTCTTCTTGCCAGCGGTGTTCGTGTCCCGGTCCGCTCGTACGGAGGAAAAGCCGGTCAGTCCGACGTTAGCATCGGGAACGTGGTCCGTCAGCCACGTCTCAGAGAACACCAACAAGCTGGTCTCCCTGTAGCGCTGCTCAGTCCTGCACAGCGCCGTCAGTTCGTCCACCTTGTTGGGCAGCGAGTTCACGTTCCCCATGATGACGGAGGGAACCGAGGGTCGGACCCGCCGGCGGCTGTTAGCTCTAGCCGCTAGCCTATCCCGCTTTTGTTTACCTCCCCGGCTCCCTCTGTACCGCCGCTGGATCTCAGTGGGGATGAGATCGCGTATACCGGGCTCTCCTCTAACTTTCATGGACAGCATTTGTTCTCTGGAGTACATGAAAACACTGCTATCCATCGTGGTTAATTAGATAAGAAAAAGACTTAGGTAAGACAAAGAAAAAGAATAGAAAGAAGACATACAGCGGAGCAGACGAAAACCTGCGGCTAGCTCGCGCATGCGCAGTTCATATATATATATTGCACTGTAGTGAGTACTGTATATTAAATTGGCTGTTGGGCGCCGTCCCCATTTTCTCAAAAATGAGGAAAATGCAGGGGTTAGGGTTAGACACACACACCGTCTCTGTATCCATCTTACAATGGATACAGACACAGTGTGTGTGTCTGGGCTTGCGCTAGCCATTCACCACTTCGCCATAGGCGAAGTAAATTCCAGATTGGCTACAAGGTTTTTAGACTGTCACCACAGTGGCGTTCTTATTTTTCGGAAAAAAGGTTCAAACTTAATACTTTTTCGCTCGCTAGCACCGCTCGCTAGCGCCGCTCGCTAGCGCCGCTCGCGCCGCTATTTCCGCATGCCAACGGAATTTAGCTGAAGCATGCCGACGGAAATAGAGGACGGAAATAGCCAAAGTGACCTGAACGCTCCCAATCATTAAATATGCACTCGGGTCATGACCTCCTCTCGTCCAATGAAAAACAAAAAGATTCTTTTTTTACAAGCTAAACCCGCGAATTGGTGTACGACAAGGCGAGGATGATCAATTGTAAGAAAATGAGAATATAGTGTTTTATAGTACATTTTGCGTTAAAATTCTAATTGAACAACAAATGGTAAATGCTGAGAGGGGGTAGGAGTGGTGACAGACCGATCAAAAAGTAAATGAAAGATATTATCAATACTTTTTTGCAGTCTGAGACTTTTGATCTCTATGACCAGCAGGAATAACCAGCGATGCATGTAAATGTGTATTCACCTCGCTTGCTATTTTATATGCCTTTTTAAATTGAAATGAAAAATCATATCGAATTTCTAAAAAAAATTAAACTATGGCATACCAATGGTGTTGTCTAAGTCAAAGATAAAATGTATTCTAGTCCAAGTAAAACTTACAAGTAAACATTGAGTAATATTTTGTATGACTATCTTCATAGTTTTCAATTGTTGAATATCACATTTATACCTGCATAAAGTAGGATAGAAATACAGATAGTTAAGCTTGAATTGTTGACTTTAGTGTATTTTTGTAGGTAAACTGAACAGAAGATTTTGCCCTCAGAATGCAGGAAAACAACCCCAGACTGTCCCCCCACACCCCCCTATGACAGGTGTGGTTTTACACCCCCCAACAATTGAAAGCTTGCATTCACTATGTGAAGATACAAGTAAACATTGAGTAATATTTTGTATGACTAAGTTTTACTTGGACTACAAGACATTTTAACGTTGACTTGCAAGACACTTTGATTTTAATAAATTTGATTCTTGGTATTAGTCAATGTTTACTTGTAAGTTTTACTTGCTATTACAGCAAGCCGCTGTCTTGGACACAGAAAGTGGCTTTTTGTGGCTTACTCAATTCTTTTACACTGAGCCACAGTGGCTTAGTCACACTACCTCCTAGTGCAAGCCCAGTGTGTGTGTGTGTGTGTGAGTGTGTGTGTTAATGTATCCAGCCTTTGTCTCTCACAAGGCTGGGAATGAGTGATAATTTCACCTATTAATTTCTGTCTGGATTGTCTGTGTAGGTTCTCAGTTTTCCAGGTCACAGTTATCCAAAGCTGTTTAAGTCAATCCACTGGACGTTAAGAAAGCTCTTGAAGACGTTTCTTCTCTTCTTCTTCAGCCCTGAAGAGGTCTCTTCTTCTTCAGCCCTGGAGAAGTCTCTTCTTCTTCAGCCCTGGAGAAGTCTCTTCTTCTTCAGTTCTGAAGAAGTCTCTTGTTCTTCAGTTCTGAAGAAGTCTCTTGTTCTTCAGTTCTGAAGAAGTCTCTTCAGCCTTGAAGAAGTCTCTTCTTCTTCAGCCCTGAAGAAGTCTCTTCTTCTTCAGTTCTGAAGAAGTCTCTTCTTCTTCAGTTCTGAAGAAGTCTCTTCTTCTTCAGTTCTGAAGAAGTGTCTTCAGATCTGATATCCTTTCAAAACTCCTACAAAGATTGTCTCAGCAGATTAACCCTGGTGATGTGTCTCAAGCTAATGACCCTCATTAGCATACAAAGGTGAAACTCACATTTCAACAACCCCCTTTGACACCCCCATCAACAAACTTGCAGTGTGTAGCTCTGAGCCAGGTCGTTACCGCACAATTCTACCGTAGCCTGAACGAATTCCCCCTCGGGGTTGGCCATGCCCTTGGACATGTCAACCAATCATATCATCACTCAGTCTAATCACAGAGCGCCCTTTGTCATGTCAAAAATACCACTCTAGCAAAATCCTATCTTTTTTATTTGGTCCAGGCCATGAATTCCTATTGATGCAGGAAGCGTTTGTTAACCAGATTCTAGGAGTTGGTCGGGTTAGGGAGGCCCACTATGTATATACATATATATATACAGGTAGTCGCCGACTTACGACCGCGATTGGGACCGACAGATCGGTCGTAACTCGACTTGGTCGTAAATCGACTCTTAAGTAAAAATTCAATCCAGCAGCGCTGGCTCTTGGCTGGGGGTCGTCCGGATCGTCAGCTGGGGCAGCGTGTGGGTTGGTGGGAGCGGGAGACGATCTTTTCATAATCATTGTGAGCTTTGTCTGAATTGTTCGTTTCTTTTTCTCCTCATAAATTTCACGATATGGACGGAAAGCGTCGTTTGCCATCCGTTCAATCCTCGCAAATGTTTCTATGTTCTATGTGCATTTCTTCAAAGTGTGCACGGAGTTTATTTAACAGGGAAAAGCCTTCTGACAAGCCTTTGGTGGTGAACATTTTTTCTGTTTCCTCCTCTTCTTTCTCTGCTTCTCTTCTCTCTTCTTCCAGCGCGATCAGTTCTTCATACAGCGCGATCATTCGTGAGTTCTCCAAGGAGAGGTTTTTTGCCAGTTTCACTATTTTCTCCCGAATCTGATCAAGTTCTTCGTCACTTTCAAATCCAGCAGAAGAGTTCACGTAACGCTTGACAGTTTTTCCATACGTCATTCATACATTTCTCCGTCACAGCCTCCTAAGCAGCCCAGCCCATCAGTAGTGGGCTGGGCTGCTGATCTCAGTGTGACTGAACAGCGTGTGTGCGCCGTGGGGACTGGAGAGAGCGCGGGAGCCTCAGAGCGTGAGTACTGTGGCTGGAGGGAATGCCGGCGTTACCCAGACATTGTGGTCGTAAAGTCGGTCGGTCGTAAGTTGCATAGGTCGTAAGTCGGCGACTACCTGTACATAGTGGACCTCTACATGTAGAGGCATGAAAAAATTTGATTTTCAAAGTAGGACCCCTTTAATGTTTGACTCAAGTTGACGTCACTACGATTATTTGGGGGCCCAACAACTTAATTTGTGCGTGAAGACATCTATTGTCTATATTTGGGGTGGACTGGACCACAGACATGCAAATTTCTATTTAAGGGTGAGGGCAGACTGGACTTTGAGTCCATTGAGTTGGAGTCATGCCAACTGTGTTTCATTGTAAAACACTGAAATGTTCTGTGCTGTACCGCACCACAACAGGCTACATCCCCTCTCCAGGGTTCACCTCCGTTATCCTACTTACAACTTTAGTAGGTTATTGTGACTAAAGTTATTGCTTCTGACTAAAATGAACTATGAACAGTACAGATAGCTTAAGGTGAGTAAAAGTACTCAAATTACCTGAGAACCTCAATCAATGAAATCCATGAGGCAAATGTGTTGAAATCTAACAGAGGGTCAATTTCTGTGGCAGAACATGTTTCCTTCTGCTGTTGATGTAACACGAAACATGATGCAACAGACTGCTAAAAGAAACCTTAAAAAAATAGCGTGGTGAATCAAGCACAAATGTTACAGAGGAAAAGTTCCAAGTTTGGGATCAGAGCAAATTGAAAAGGAAAATAAAACAGTGCTTCATTGTGATTACTATAAAGCGTTTAGGTATTTGACTTATTAAGCGTCACTCTTCTATGACCTGAAGGCACTGAAGAACTTTAGACTAGTTACTGCTCTTTTTTTCAAAGATATAAAGACAGTGTTGTCTCAAAATCAGTAGTACTTTGGAAAGTTACAGGACTTTCACCTCAGTAAAAGCAGAACATCTGATTATAATCATTGTGACAACTGTAGTATTAGGACCTCATGTTGGGACTCAGTATCTCAATACTCCAATGTCAGTACTTGGTCTGAAAAAAAGGATCAATGCATCACATTCATTTAAACTAATCTTTGAAGCAATATGACAGGCCTGCAATTAGAACCAGCCTCTCCCTAGTCCCTGGTTGCTTCACGACCACTCTTCTAGGTTCAAGTATTCAATGCAATTACACATACCACTGAGCATTAGGATTACTGTCTGCATACCACCCCATGCATGTGTGTACAATGGAGATCAAAATTACCAAAAGGGGGAAAGTATTGCAGAACTTAGCAGAGAGTACTTTTCAACAATGTATGACTACCCTGGACGTTTGTTGGAAAGAACACAAAATTAAGACGATTTATTGCTGCACTCATATTCACCATTTTAAACGTGAGGGGAGGACTGGACGACACTGACAGACCCAATAAGAAACTTATTTTCCAAGACAATATCTGACCTGAAGTTCATTCAAATTATGGCACCAAAGTAATGTGCAAAATTGCAACCTTCAGATAAAATTAGTATCATGCAGTTTTTTTAGCCAGCCTTACCAACATGTCACTGTCTGAACTGTGCTGTATACTTTTACACCAAAGCAGAAAACTGACACCAAGGACTGACTAACCCTTTAATCCTGTGTTCTTTCATGCTAACACTTGGGCGCCATGTTTACCCCCCCCCCCCCCCCCCATTGCCGAGTGAAGGACAGAGGGCAGGAGAGGGTCAAAATCTTATACGGAGCAGGGATCACATGATGCCTTGCTGTTTCATACAGCACCTCACACTGTGGTTTGACTTCTTTAAACTGCAGTCTCTAACTAGTGATAGTCAGTTCTTTTAGTTCCCTAGATACTGTACATACAACACTAGTCAAGGATGTGACATTTTGCCCACTCAGGTGAAAAGGAACTTCTGACTTCCACTTGCAACAACTAGGGGGAGCTAGCTCCTACTACCAGTAGCACAGTGAGACTTTTGTCCCTTTGCCAATGTCAGATGACTGAATTGCATGTCAGGAAACACCTGGGTCGCAAACATTACTCCAACAAATCACATTCAAGTGAATGGAAAAGTGTGGAAAAGTGAGATTTTCTGACAATACTCAAGTACCCTTGTATCAATTTTTTTTGATTGTCGATAGAGCAAACTTGATAAAGTATCATTAAAAATCTTTTCTAAAATCTGTCACAAAAACGCAAGTCTTATTAATACAATAAAGAATTTGCAACATACCAATTACACTCAACAAAAATATAAACGCAACACTTGTTTTTGCTCCCATTTTTCATGAGATGGACTTAAAGATCTATAATTCATTCCAGATACACAATATTACAATTTCTCTAAAACATTGTTCACAAATCTATCTAAATGTGTGATAGTGACCACTTCTGCTTTGCTGAGATAATCCATCACACCTCACAGGTGTGTCACATCAAGATGCTGATCTGACATCATAATTAGTACGCAGGTGTACCTTATACTGTCCACAATAAAATGCCACCCTGAAATGTGCAGGTTTTTTTGCTTTATTAGGGGTCTGGAGACTCAGAACCAGTCAATATCTGGTGTGACCACCATTTGCCTCATGCAATGCAACACATCATCTTCGCATAGAGTTTATCGGATTGTCAATTGTGGCCTGTGGAACGTTGGTCCACTCCTCTTCAATGGCTGTGCGAAGTTGCTGGATATTAGTGGGAACTGGTACACGCTGTCGTATACGCCGGTCAAGCACATCCCAAACATGCTCAATG